>NW_027363421.1:0-125000 GCF_046119375.1 Phyllobates terribilis
TTATACAGGGGCAGTATCATAGCAGTTATATTCTTATACAGGGGCAGTATTATGGCAGTTATATTTTTATACAGGGGCAGTATTATAGCAGTTATATTCTCATACAGGGGCAGTATCATGGCAGTTATTATTATACAGGGGCAGTATTATAGCAGTTATATTCTTATACAGGGGCAGTATCATAGCAGTTATATTCTTATACAGGGTCAGTATCATAGCAGTTATATTCTTAGACAGGGGCAGTATCATAGCAGTTATATTCTTATACAGGGGCAGTATCATAGCAGTTATATTCTTATACAGGGGCGGTATTATAGCAGTTATATTCTTGTACATGGGAGCAGCATTATAGTAATTATATTCTTGTACATAGGAGCTGTATTATAGTAGTTATATTCTTGTACATAGAGGGCAATATTATAGTAATTATATTCTTGTACATAGGGGGCTGTATTATAGTAGTTATATTCATGTACATTACAGACCAAAAGTTTGGACACACCTCATTTAAAGATTTTTCTGTATTTTCATGACTATGAAAATTGTGCTTTCACACTGAAGGCATCAAAACTATGAATTAACACATGTGGAATTATATACTTAACAAAAAAGTGTGAAACAACTGAAAATATGTCTTATATTCTATTCAAAGTAGCCACCTTTTGCTTTGATGACTGCTTTGCACACTCTTGGCATTCTCTTGATGAGCTTCAAGAGGTAGTCACCGGAAATGGTTTTCACTTCACAGGTGTGCCCTCTCTGGCTTAATAAGTGGGATTTCTTGCCTTATAAATGGGGTTGGGACCATCAGTTGTGTTGTGCAGAAGTCTGGTGGATACACAGCTGATAGTCCTACTGAATAGACTGTTAGAATTTGTATTATGGCAAGAAAAAAGCAGCTAAGAAAAGAAAAACGAGTGGCCATCATTACTTTAAGAAATGAAGGTCAGTCAGTGCGAAAAATTGGGCAAACTTTGAAAGTGTCCCCAAGTGCAGTTGCAAAAACCATCAAGCGCTACAAAGAAACTGGCTCACATGAGGACCGCCCCAGGAAAGGAAGACCAAGAGTCACCTCTGCTTCTGAGGATAAGTTTATCTGAGTCACCAGCGTCAGAAATCGCAGGTTAACAGCAGCTCAGATTAGAGACCAGGTCAATGCCACACAGAGTTCTAGCAGCAGACACATCTCTTCAACAACTGTTAAGAGGAGACTTTGTGCAGCAGGCCTTCATGGTAAAATAGCTGCTGGGAAACCACTGCTAAGGACAGGCAACAAGCAGAAGAGACTTGTTTGGGCTCAAGAACACAAGGAATGGACATTAGACCAGTGGAAATCTGTGCTTTGGTCTGATGAGTCCAAATTTGAGATCTTTGGTTGCAACCACCGTGTCTTTGTGTGACGCAGAAAAGGTGAACGGATGGACTCTACATGCCTGGTTCCCACCGTGAAGCATGGAGGAGGAGGTGTGATGGTGTGGGGGTGCTTTGCTGGTGACACTGTTGGGGATTTATTCAAAATTGAAGGCATACTGAACCGGCATGGCTACTTCAGCATCTTGCAGCGGCATGCTATTCCATCCGGTTTGCGTTTAGTTGGACCATCATTTATTTTTCAACAGGACAATGACCCCAAACACACCTCCAGGCTGTGTAAGGGCTATCTGACCAAGGTGGAAAGTGATGGGGTGCTACGCCAGATGACCTGGCCTCCACAGTCACCAGACCTGAACCCAATCGAGATGGTTTGGGGTGAGCTGGACCGCAGAGTGAAGGCAAAAGGGCCAACAAGTGCTAAGCATCTCTGGGAACTCCTTCAAGATTGTTGGAAGACCATTTCCGGTGACTACCTCTTGAAGCTCATCAAAAGAATGCCAAGAGTGTGCAAAGCAGTCATCAAAGCAAAAGGTGGCTACTTTGAAGAACCTAGAATATAAGACATATTTTCAGTTGTTTCACACTTCTTTGTTAAGTATATGATTCCACATGTGTTAATTCATAGTTTTGATGCCTTCAGTGTGAATGTACAATTTTCACAGTCATGAAAATACAGAAAAATCTTTAAATGAGAAGGTGTGTCCAAACTTTTGGTCTGTACTGTACATGGGAGCAGTATTATAGTAGTTATATTCTTGTACATAGGAGCAGTATTATAGTAATTATATTCTTGTACATAGGAGGCAGTATTATAGTAGTTATATTCTTGTGCATAGGGGCTGTATTATAGTAGTTATATTCTTGTACATAGGGGGCAGTATTATAGTAGTTATATTCTTGTACATAGGAGCAGTATTATAGTAGTTATATTCTTGTACATAGGAGCAGTATTATAGTAGTTATATTCATGTACATGGGAGCAGTATTATAGTAGTTATATTCTTGTACAAAAAGAGCAGTATTATAGTAGTTGTATTCTTGTACATAGGAGCTGTATTATAATAGTTATATTCTTGTACATAGGGGGCGGTATTATAGTAGTTATACAGTTAGGTCCATATATATTTGGACAGAGGCAACATTTTTTCTAATTTTGGTTCTAGACATTACCACAATGAATTTTAAACAAAACAATTCAGATGCAGTTGAAGTTCAGACTTTCAGCTTTCATTTGAGGGTATCCACATTAAAATTGGATGAAGGGATTAGGAGTTTCAGCTCCTTAACATGTGACACCCTGTTTTTAAAGGGACCAAAAATAATTGGACAGATTAAATAATTGTAAATAAAATGTTCATTTCTAGTAGTTAGTTGAAAACCCTTTGTTGGCAATGACTGCCTGAAGTCTTGAACTCATGGACATCACCAGACTCTGAGTTTCCTCATTTTTGATGCTCTGCCAGGCCTTCACTGCGGAGGTTTTCAGTTGCTGTTTGTTTGTGGGCCTTTCTGTCTGAAGTTTAGTCTTTAACAAGTGAAATGCATGCTCAGTTGGGTTGAGATCAGGTGACTGACTTGGCCATTCAAGAATATTCCACTTCTTTTCTTTAATAAACTCCTGGGTTGCTTTGGCTTTATGTTTTGGGTTATTGTCCATCTGTAGTATGAAACGACGACCAATCAGTTTGGCTGCATTCAGCTGGATCTGAGCAGACAGTATGGCTCTGAATACATCAGAATTCATTCGGTTCCTTCTGTCCTGTGTCACATCATCAATAAACACTAGTGACCCAGTGCCACTGGCAGCCATGCATGCCCAAGCCATCACACTGCCTCCGCCGTGTTTTCCAGATGATGTGGTATGCTTTGGATCATGAGCTGTACCACGCCTTCACCATACTTTTCGCTTTCCATCATTCTGGTAGAGGTTGATCTTGGTTTCATCTGTCCAAAGAATGTTCTTCCAGAACTGTGCTGGCTTTTTTAGATGTTTTTTAGCAAAGTCCAGTCTAGCCTTTTTATTCTTGATGCTTATGAGTGGCTTGCACCGTGCAGTGAACCCACTGTATTTACTTTCATGCAGTCTTCTCTTTATGGTAGATTTGGATATTGATACACCTACCTCCTGGAGAGTGTTGTTCACTAGGTTGGCTGTTGTGAAGGGGTTTCTCTTCACCATGGAGATTATTCTGCGATCATACACCACTGTTGTCTTCCGAGGGCGCCCAGGTCTTTTTGCATTGATGAGTTCACCAGTGCTTTCTTTCTTTCTCAGAATGTACCAAACTGTAGATTTTGCCACTCATAATATTGTAGCAATTTCTCGGATGGTTTTTTTCTGTTTTTGAAGGTTAATGATGGCTTGTTTCACCTGCATGGAGAGCGCCTTTGATCGCATGTTTACTTCACAGCAAAACCTTCCAAACGCAAGCACCACACCTCAAATCAACTCCAGGCCTTTTATCTGCTTAATTGAGAATGACATAACGAAGGGATTGCCCTCACCTGTCCATGAAATAGCCTTGGAGTCAATTGTCCAATTACTTTTGGTCCCTTTAAAAACAGGGTGTCACATGTTAAGGAGCTGAAACTCCTAAACCCTTCATCCAATTTTAGTGTGGATACCCTCAAATGAAAGCTGAAAGTCTGAACTTCAACTGCATCTGAATTGTTTTGTTTAAAATTCATTGTGGTAATGTCTAGAACCAAAATTAGAAAAATGTTGTCTCTGTCCAAATATATATGGACCTAACTGTATTCATGTACATGGGAGCAGTATTATAGTAGTTATATTCTTGTACATAGGGAGCAGTATTATCGTAGTTATATTCTTGTACATAGGAGCTGTATTATAGTAGTTGTATTCTTGTACATAGGAGCTGTATTATAGTAGTTATATTCTTGTACATAGGGGGCTGTATTATAGTAGTTATATTCTTGCACATAGGGGGCTGTATTATAGTAGTTGTATTCTTGTACATAGGGGGCTGTATTATAGTATTTGTATTCTTGTACATAGGAGAGTATTATAGTAGTTATATTCTTGTACATAGGAGCTGTATTATAGTAGTTGTATTCTTGTACATAGGGGGCTGTATTATAGTATTTGTATTGTTGTACATAGGAGCTGTATTATAGTTATTATATTCTTGTACATAGGGAGCAGTATTATGGTAGTTATATTCTTGTACATAGGGGGCAGTATTATAGTAGTTATATTCCTGTACATAGAAGCAGTATTATAGTAGTTATATTCTTGTACATAGAAGCAGTATTATAGTAGTTGTATTCTTGTGCATAGGGGGCAGTATTATAGTATTTGTATTCTTGTACATAGGAGCAGTATTATAGTAGTTGTATTCTTGTACATAGGGGGCTGTATTATAGTAGTTGTATTCTTGTACATGGGAGCAGTATTATAGTAGTTATATTCTTGTACATGGGAGCAGTATTATAGTAGTTATATTCTTGTACATAGAAGCAGTATTATAGTAGTTATATTCTTGTACATAGAAGCAGTATTATAGTATTTGTATTCTTGTACATAGGAGCAGTATTATAGTAGTTATATTCTTGTACATAGAAGCAGTATTATAGTAGTTATATTCTTGTACATAGAAGCAGTATTATAGTATTTGTATTCTTGTACATAGGAGCAGTATTATAGTATTTGTATTCTTGTCCATAGGAGAGGATAGACGTGTGCTTGAGAGCTCTCAGCAGGGCGGAGGCATGGCTTCTGACCCAGGTGGAGGGGAGGGGAGCTGGGCTGATGATCCAGGGAAAGCCCCTGGTCTGGAGTCCGGCCTGCAGCATGCACCTGATGGTAATGGAAAGCTGGAGATGGTGGCTGGTGAGTCTTCTAAACCTGCTTGTTATGTTGGAGGATTAAATGCTAAAGTTACAAGGCAAAGTATATTTAAGCTGGAATTGCATATCAGCAAACTAAAAGAAGAAATTAAGAAAGAGACTGATCCTAAGGTAAAACTGATGAAGTGCGAGTGTCTGGATGATTGCAGCCGAGAGCTGCTGATCAGGAAAGAAAAACTGGAGAAAGGTTTAAACTCTGTGCCCAGAAAGGAGACTT
The DNA here is from genome assembly GCF_046119375.1 of Phyllobates terribilis. Taxonomy (NCBI): domain Eukaryota; kingdom Metazoa; phylum Chordata; class Amphibia; order Anura; family Dendrobatidae; genus Phyllobates; species Phyllobates terribilis. The sequence goes on from NW_027363421.1 coordinate 5,462, forward strand.
GGGCTAAAGAGAGAAAAAAAGAATCCAGAGCCCAGACTGTGAGCAGAAAACGCTTTATTGGGAATAAGGACATTAAATATAAAACTGTGTACAGCATTGTGGAGCAAGGAAGCCCAGTGAGAAGTGCAGCGCTGATATCAGGGGCACAATGTGAGGGGTCCGAGACACCAGAAAGTGCTGCAGAGGAAAGTGTGCCAGCAAACGAGGGGTTAACTGCAGTGACCTCTCTATGCAGCAATGAAGTGAGCTCAGCTGCTGAGAGTGAGAAAGAAAGTGCACCCTGTACTGATACTGTGAGTGAGACCCCCCTCAGCGCTGTGAGTGAGACCCCGCTCACTGGTGCTAGTGAATGTCTGTCTGCAACAGATAATACAAATATTATAATGGACTCTGAACCATCCATGTCAGTGAATGGAGATAATACTGTGCAGCAATCAGTGGTAATGGACTCTATGTCATGTATGTCAGCGGATGGAGACCACACTGCAGTGGTAATGGACTCTCAGCCCTCCATGTCAGTGAATGGAGATAATACTGTGCAGCAATCAGTGGTAATGGACTCTATGTCAGCGGATGGAGACCACACTGCAGTGGTAATGGACTCTGAGCCCTCCATGTCAGTGAATGGAGATAATACTGTGCAGCAATCAGTGGTGATGGACTCTATGTCATGTATGTCAGCGGATGGAGACCACACTGCAGTGGTAATGGACTCTGAGCCCTCCATGTCAGTGAATAGAGACAATACTGTGCAACCATCAGTGGTAATGGACTCTATGTCAGCGGATGGAGACCACACTGCAGTAGTAATGGACTCTCAACCCTCCATGTCAGTGAATGGAGATAATACTGTGCAGCAATCAGTGGTGATGGACTCTATGTCATGTATGTCAGCGGATGGAGACCACACTGCAGTGGTAATGGACTCTCAACCCTCCATGTCAGTGAATAGAGACAATACTGTGCAACCATCAGTAGTAGATCTGGGTGTTGTTGCAGCACAGTCAGGTGTCAGTAATCATGGAGCTAGGGAGAGCTCCAGCACTAATCCTCCAGCAGCGGTGGAGATTTCCAGCACTGATCCACCTGCGGCTGGTGAAAGCTCCGGCACTGACGCATCTGCGGCTGGTGAAAGCTCCGGCACTGACGCATCTGCGGCTGGTGAAAGCTCCGGCACTGACCCATCTGCTGACCATCAGTTCAGGAGACTGTTCTCTAATGTCACCAGACCAGTGAACCCCCCGCCTCAGAGGAGAAACGCAGTCAGGATAAAATACACAGGACCAGAGGAGAACATCCCATCCAGAATTTACATTGGGAAAGTTCTCCTAAAAGACATCATGAAGTTCAATGCGTCTGAGGTCTACGCTCTGATCCATATCCCATCCAGCAGGATCTATGACATCAGCTTTAAGCTCCAGTGTGATCTGGATTTGTTCTGGAACATCTATAATGACACCAGAGAAGATGAGATCTGGGATCACCTCCATTGTATCCAGCTGTCTAAGCCGCAGGAGATAACGGCCACTGTCCTGTTCCAGTCTGAGGTGGTGGCGGTGGCGGATCTGCAGCACTGGCTGAACCGGCAGTGCATAGTGAGAAGTCATCCTGACAAGATCTATGATGAGGAGCAGATATGGAATGGAGGATATACACTGAAAATCCAGCTGATACAAGAGAGCGGTGTGACCAGACATCTGCCGCACTCCTACCTGGGCTCAGAGAGGGGGATCTGCTACTACCCTGGTCAGCCACGTCTGTGCCATAGATGTGGGGGCCGGCATCTCGCCATAAACTGCTCTCGTATCACATGCTCATTATGTGGACAGTCAGGTCATACAAAGGACAACTGCACAGGACCCGTCATCTGTAATCTGTGCTCAGAACCAGGGCATACGTTCCGGGATTGCCGGCATGCAGAACACAATAAATATAATGGCCAGACCTCCTCAGAAGTTGTACAGGAAGATGTCACCAGAGGTTCTGATGTCCCAGAAGCTGGTATGGATGAGGACAGAAGTCACAGTATCAGTGAACCTGCTCCAGAGTCTGAGGTACTAACGGATGCTGCACTACTAGGACCACCAGCCACTGAAGAACCACCTAAAGGCCCACCAGCCACTAAAGAAAGACCTAAACCGCCATCAGCCAATATAATAAGACCTAAGCTTCGATCAGCCACTAAAGTAGGGCCTAAAATGCCAGTTGTTAAAGAGAGGCCTAAGGGGTCCAGAAAGCCTGCCACCAAACCAACCAAACATCAGCCCAGTACATCTGTGGAAGCAGTTAGTCCGCCTGCACTGTCCAGTGTGGATGAGGAAGGCTTTGTGACCGTAAAAAGAAAAAATGCATCTGTGGATCCCACCAGAAAAGTCACAACAGTACAGAAAACCTCTGAGCCTCCAGTGCTGGCGATAAGTCCTGGACGTTACAATGTGCTGGGAGAAGACCAAGATGAAGAGTCACAAATGGAGCAAAGTCCTTCATGCGTCCTCGAAAACGTCTCTGATGAGGGGGATCCTGACCCTCCCGTGTCCACAAAGAGATGGGGCACTACAGGTGACAGCAGTGGAAGGAGGAAGAAGACCAAAAAGTCTAAGTGATCAGGATGCGGCTGAGAATAAACTCCATTAATGTGAACAGTGTGAGGACTGTGAGCCGGCGGCAGACGATTTACCAGCGTTTGTCTGACGAGAGATCTGATGTCTTCTTCTTGCAGGAGACGTATTTGAAGAGCAATGCTCATGTGTATGCAGCCAAGAGAGACTGGAGACTTGGGCCGTCATACTGGTCCTTCGGTCTGGAGAGAAATGACGGTGTGGGGGTCCTCTTTAATACCATGAATGTCCAGGTGGACAGAGTCCTGGAGATCTGTCCGGGTCGCTGTCTGATGCTGGACTTTACATTGGACTCCATCCATTATAGAGCGATAAACATTTATGCTCCGCAGACCAGGAAAGAGCGGAGGGAACTATTTGACCACATGAAACCATATTGCTTTACATCTAAAGTATTTATATTGTGTGGGGACTTTAATAATGTGTCCTGTAATGTGGACAGATCCAGCAGTCATAAGCAACTAAGATATGATGAGACGTTCCTTAATAATATAGTCCAGCAGGCCCACCTAGTAGACCCCTATGGGTCTCATCATACCAGTAAGACGTACACTTACCATAAGGGTGGTAATGCCAGTAGGATAGACCGGGTGTATATAAAGAGGGAGGTGAGATGCTCTCAGTACAGGATCAGCCCCCTGGAGTATTCGGACCATTGTATGGTGAGTGTGACGCTGGATCTGGCCCAAGCTGTGGTCTGTGGAAAGGGGTACTGGAAGGTGAACAGCTCTGTGGTCCAAGATCCTCGGTTCAGAGAGGCCTTCACCACATTCTATAATAAACGTAGGACCACCCAGTGTATGTGTGATGACACAGCCGAGTGGTGGGAGATCATGAAGAGTGACATCAAGCAGTTTATTATACGAGCAGCCAGGAGACGTAGTAATATGGATTATATGAGATACACAGCCCTGAGACTGCACCTCAGCCGGCTATACAGCAGGATGAATGGTGGTGAGGAGGTGGACGGACGGAGCGTCAGCCATATAAAGCAGCGGATGAGGGAGCTGCAGTACGATCGCCTCAAGTCTCTCAAGGCGGAGGGACAGTTTGATAGTTGGGGCATCCATAACCCAGATCCCTTTATTGCCTGTAAGAACAGGGTTAGTAAGAAGCTGATCACTGGCTTGTTAGATGAGAATGGGGTGGAGCAGTCTGAGCCAGAGAAAGTCCACAGGATCATTGGGGATTATTATAGAGATCTGTATAAAGGGGCTCATATTAATAAGGATGACATTAAAGCTTATCTGAAGGGGGTGTCCCTACCAACGTTAGACCTGGTGCAGGCAGATAGTATGGCCGATCCCATAACTGAGGATGAGGTGAAGAGGAGCATTGACTCCTTAAAGGCCAACAAGAGCCCAGGACTAGACGGCCTGACCAGCGGGTTTTACAAAGAGTTCAGGGACTTGTTGGCTCCGGACCTGGTGCAGGTCTATAATGATTGCCTCTCTGCAGGGAAGCTTCTACAGTCCCAGTATAGATCTGTTCTGGTTCTCTTAGCAAAGAAGGGAAATCTAAAAGATGTAAGGAACTGGCGTCCACTGTCTTTGCTAAACACTGACTATAAAATCCTGGCCAAGATCTTGTATTATCGGCTGAGTGAGGTGGCGGGTGAGCTGATCATCGCCAACCAGACGTGTGGTGTGAAGGGTCGGACGATAGAGGACTCATTGCTGCTGGTGAGAGAAGCTGTGACGTACATTAACCCCTTAATAACATCTGACGTACTAATACGCGTCTGTGCCCTGGGACTTAAGAGCCAGACCCGTATTAGTACGTCATCGCGATCGCCGCCGGGTGTCAGCTGATTGTCACAGCTGACACCCGGTACTATGTGCAGGGAGCGGTCCTGCACCGCCTCCAGCACATTAACCCCTGCGATGCTGCGATCGAAGTCGATCGCGGCATTGCGGGGGCAAGGGGAGGTGATCGCCGATACTCACCTTCTCTTCCGGCTTCCAGCGCAGTCTGCAAAGGCTTCCCGGGTGTTGCCATGACGACCCGATGTCGTCATGACAACATCCGGGTCACCAGACAGCAGGAAGATTGTTTGGACATGCGCAGTGCATCTCCAAACAATCTTCACACTGTGCACCGCTGATAGCCTGCATGGCATAGGGATGGTGCTGCATTCCTGTGCCATGCAGGCGATCAGAGAAAAAAAAGTGAAAGTCCCAGAATGGGACAAAGTAATAAAGTGTATAAACTGTCTGAAAGTGGAAAAAAAAAAAAAAAAATTGCAAAAATATAAAAAAAAAATAAAAAAAATAATCCACCAAAAATAAAAATATAATGTACCCATCAATAAATATTATTATAAAAAAAAAAAAACAATAACAGTACACTTATTTGGTATCGCCGCGTCCGGAACAACCTGACCTATAAAACTGTCCCACTAGTTAACCCCTTCAGTGAACACGGTAGAAAAAAAAAAAAAACGAAGCAAAAAAACAATGCTTTATCACCATACCGCCAAACAAAAAGTGGAATAACACGCGATCAAAAAGACACATATAAATAAAAATGGTACCGCTGAAAACGTCATCTCGTCCCGCAAAAAACAAGCCGCCATACAGCTCCATCAGCCGAAAAATAAAAAAGTTATAGCTCTCAGAATAAAGCGATGCTAAAAAATATTTTTTTCTATAAAATAGCTTTTATTGTGTATAAGCGCCAAAACATAGAAAAATGATACAAATGTGGTACCGCTGTAAACGTACTGACCCGAAGAATAAAGCTACCTCATCAATTTTACCACACGCGGAACAGAATAAAAAAAAAAAAAAAAAAAAAACAATTCCTGAATTGTTGGTTTTTGTTTATTCTGCCTCCCAAAAATCGGAATAGAAAGCGATCAAAAAATGTCACGTGCCTGAAAATGGCACCAATAACAACGTCAAGTCATCCCACAAAAAACGAGCCGTCACATGACTGTCTGCTAAAATCTGGAAAAATTATAGCTCTCAAAATATGGCGATGCAAAAACTAGATTTTACAAAAAATGCGTCTTTTAGTGTGTGACAGCTGTCAGTCATAAAAACCCCATTTGATTCTGGCATTGCTGTAATCACACCGACCTGAAGAATAAAGTCGTCTAATCACTTATACCGCACAAGGAACGGCGTCAAAAATAAACTCTTGGGCTGGGTTTGGGGCTAGGGTTGTGCTGGGGCTAGGGTTGTGCTATGGTTAGGGTTGTGCTAGGGTTAGGGCTGGGGTTGGGATTTTTTTCAAAAGTAAGAAAAAAAGATGACGATATGGCGACTAGTGTTGAGCGCAAGTGCTCGCTACTTGAGTTTGCATCGGGTGCTCTGGTATGCATTGAGTATCATGGGTATTTGAGTGACATGCTCGAGTCTCTGCCCCATATGCTTCGCGGCCAAAAAAACTTTACGGGGATTGCCTGCCATGCACGAGCGATCCCCGCATGTTTTTTTTTGGGTGTCTAGTAACCGTGAAACATGCGGAGCAGGGACTCGAGCATGTCAGTCGAGCACACGCTGTACATGGTGCATACCTGAGTACCCGATGCAAACTCAAGTAGCGAGCACTTGCGCTCAAGAATAATGACAACTTATTCAATATGATGACCTAATGTAAACAAATTCTGTGCCGTACCTCTGGGTTCAAAATGTTCACTATACACCTTAATAAAATCCTTGAGGGGTATAGTTTCCAAAATGGGGACACTTGTGGGGGAGCTCCACTGTTTAGGCACATCACGGGCTCTCCAAACGCGACATGGTGTCCGCTAACGAATTGAATGGAAAATCGGCTCAAATTGTTAGCGGACGCCATGTTGCGTTTGGAGAGCCCCTGTGTGCCCAAACATTGGAGCTCCCCCACAAGTGACCCCATTTTGGAAACTAGACCCCCAAGGCACCTATCTAGATGCATAGTAAGCACTTGGAACCCCCAGGTGCTTCACAAATTGATTCGTAAAAATGAAAAAGTGAAAAAAAAAACAGATGGTAATCTCGCCTGAAGAAGGAGCCTCTGTGCTCTGAAAGCTTGCATATATATATATTTTCTGGTTAGCCAATAAAGGTATCACCCCAAGAATACTTTTGTCATTTTTGGCATACAAGTATTTACATCGATTTTTCTGGCTAGCACGGTGCCACAATATAACTTTGTATTGTACATCATGATAATGGAAGATACCCCAATGTATCGATCACAGATGGATCTGAAAAACCTCCTGAAGAAACTGGCACAAATGAACAGCGACATTTTCTTTCTATCCAGATGCAAAAAAGAAAACTTAATCCCCAAAGACCTCATAATAAGGAATCCGACTCAGTTTACCTACAATACTCATTTTTCACAGAAACTTTGCTACAGATCATCTGAGAGACTGCGGAATCACCGCATTGGATTTTTCTACAACAAGAAGAAGAAGAGGACCATCCATAAAGAGATAACTTCTCTACAGGGCCGAATACAAGGACCAGATTCATGTCTAATCAAGGAGACATTACAGGATTTTTACAAAAAATTGCAACATCACCTTATTATCAATAAGAAAAAGAAACTTGACAGACTGAGGAAGAAAGCAGGTCTCAATGTAGTTGAAGGTAAGCCCAATTTACAAAATCATTTTAATACATCGTCCTCTGTTGTGAACCTCTCACAGTATGAGCCAAACGCAGGAGAAATGAATGTTTTATCAAAGGGACTAACATTCTGTCCTACAAAACAACTTGATACGGCTCAATTTTGTAGTGATATTGAGGAATTCTTCCGCAGATTACGGCTTAAAGAATTCTTTCACAACCATGCAGATATCACACCACAAGATAATCTGAACAACACATCAAAAAAGAAAAAGAGGACAAACTGGACCCCCCAACCTGGGCACAACCAAACTCTAGATCACTACGTAGACTGTTTCCGTAAAAAAGTTAAATCTGACATTTTGGACAGATGCCACAAAGTACCGCACAATATCAGTATGGAGGAAAGAAAAGCCATACAGTCTTTAAAAGCAAATAACAATATCATCATCAAACCAGCAGACAAAGGAGGAGCTGTAGTCATTATGAACATGTCAGATTACATCCAAGAAGCACACAGACAACTCTTGGATATAAAATACTACACTCCACTTCAGGAAGATCCCACCAAAAAATACACAGAGGAACTAACACATATCATCAATGGGTTTGATTCTACTTCATCCTCACTACTGGAACTAATACCAGACAATCCCCAAACAGGTACCTTCTACATGTTTCCTAAAATACATAAAGGAGGTAATCCTGACAGGCCAATCATTTCTGGCATTGGGACATTAACGGAAAATATCTCAGGCTGGGTGGAGAACATTCTGAAACCCCTGGTGAGACGCACACCCAGCTATATCCAGGACACCACGGATAGCCTCTGCAAACTGTCAGCTCTCGGCCCACTTCCGGAGGACACAATACTAGCCACCATGGATGTAGAGTCTCTCTACTCCAACATTCCTCATGAGGATGGGATTGTAGCAAGCAAACATTTCCTACAAAAAAACAATCTGGCTACAGAACCAACTCTGCAATTCATCAGGTTTGTGCTCCATCACAATTATTTCTCCTTTGGGAACAATTTATACCAACAATGTATGGGTAGCGACATGGGAAGCAAAATGTCCCCACAATATGCTAACCTATTTATGGCTAAACTACAGGAGGAGTTTTTGTCATCTTGCTCTATTAAACCTCTAGCATACTTCCGCTACATTGATGATCTGCTAATAATCTGGACAGGCTCAAAAGATGATCTGCTGACCTTCCACGATAACTTCAACAGGTTCCACCCAACCATCAAGCTCACCCTCAACTTCTCAAAATCCCAAATACATTTTCTGGACATGACCATATACATCAAAGACAACACCATACAGACATCAATTTACCATAAGCCCACAGGACTAGAGATGAGCGTTGTTCTACTCGAACTGTTCGCCAATCTCAAATTCGAGCTGTTTTGGGTGGTGTTCGAGCCGTTCGGCGAACACGAACAATTTGAGAAAAATTCGGCTGTTCGAGGTTATGTTTGATAACTGTTCGTGCACCAAAATCATAACTGGATTTTTTCTCAGTAATGATGAAAATTAATGTTAATACGCAGTTTGAGTGTACAGCAGGGCGGGGAGAGGGGCAGGGGATGGATCTCTGCAGGAACAATGAAGATCTCCATTTTTTTTTTCTCTTTCCCGCATTTACAGTGGGGAGGTGCAATCTGTCAGCCTATCAGCAGCGCACACACGGAGCGAAGTGCTTTTTTTCACACAAGCAAGGGCATGTGTGATTGGCAGTGTATGTCACATGTCCTTGCCCTATAAGACCAAGCCATTTTCCCCGTCGCCACCATTTTCTCACTGCTGCAGCTGCGTGTTAGACGGCACCGCTGTTGCTGTGTGTGCTATACCTTGTTAATTTCAAGCCAATTTTCGCACAAATCTACAGATAGCTTGGGAGTAGGGAATAGTTGTGATTGCAGTCCTTTTAAGGACTAGGTTACAGCATTTCCTACGACTTTTATCAGGCAGGTCTGTGCTCTTAAATAGATAGATTGTGGGAGTAAAGACTAATTGTAATTGCAGTCCTTTTCAGGACTAGGTTACATCAGTTCCTATCAGTTTTTGCCAGGCAGGTCTGTGCCAGTGCTGTGCAAGTTTTTTTCACAGCATTTGGCTGAATCTAGCAAAGCTAATCCTTTTTGGCCTATTGCAGAGTGTGTTAGTCAGTGGAGTAGCCTATCTGTGTTGCAAGATATACCACCTGTGTATAAAATACCAATTTTTTTACTGCACCTAGTGAAGTAAAATCTTTTCGCCATAGCATCATTCTATTAGTCCATCTATACTGACCTCCATCAGGTTGCAAATTAAATATAATTTTTTTCTGCATCTAGCTCTGAAAAAATATTGGGCTTCTAGCTGTGTGTGGGACTTGTTGTATTAGTCCATCTATACTGACCTCCATCAGGTTGCAAACTAAATATATTTTTTTCTGCATCTACCTCTGAAAAAATATTGGGCTTCTAGCTGTGTGTGGGACTTGTTCTATTAATCCATCTATACAGACCTCCATCAGGTTGCAAACTGAATATATTTTTTTCTGCATCTACCTCTGAAAAAATATTGGGCTTCTAGCTGTGTGTGGGACTTGTTCTATTAGTCCATCTATACTGACCTCCATCAGGTTGCAAATTGAATATAATTTTTATCTGCATCTAGCTCTGAAAAAATATTTGGCCTTCTAGCAGTGTGTGGGACTTTCTCTATTAGTCCATCTATACTGACCTCCATCAGGTTGCAAACTGAATATATTTTTTTCTGCATCTACCTCTGAAAAAATATTGGGCTTCTAGCTGTGTGTGGGACTTGTTCTATTACTTCATCTATACAGACCTCCATCAGGTTGCAAACTGAATATATTTTTTTCTGCATCTACCTCTGAAAAAATATGTGGCCTTCTAGCAGTGTGTGGGACTTTCTCTATTAGTCCATCTATACTGACCTCCATCAGGTTGCAAACTGAATATAATTTTTTTCTGCATCTAGCTCTGAAAAAATATTTGGCCTTCTAGCAGTGTGTGGGACTTTCTCTATTAGTCCATCTATACTGACCTCCATCAGGTTGCAAATTAAAAATAGTTTTTATCTGCATCTACAGTACCTCTGAAAAAATATTTGGGCTTCTAGCTGTGTGTGGGACTTGTTCTATTAGTCCATCTATACTGACCTCCATCAGGTTGCAAATTGAATATAATTTTTATCTGCATCTAGCTCTGAAAAAATATTTGGCCTTCTAGCAGTGTGTGGGACTTTCTCTATTAGTCCATCTATACTGACCTCCATCAGGTTGCAAATTGAATATAATTTTTATCTGCATCTAGCTCTGAAAAAATATTTGGCCTTCTAGCAGTGTGTGGGACTTTCTCTATTAGTCCATCTATACTGACCTCCATCAGGTTGCAAACTGAATATATTTTTTTCTGCATCTACCTCTGAAAAAATATTGGGCTTCTAGCTGTGTGTGGGACTTGTTCTATTACTCCATCTATACAGACCTCCATCAGGTTGCAAACTGAATATATTTTTTTCTGCATCTACCTCTGAAAAAATATGTGGCCTTCTAGCAGTGTGTGGGACTTTCTCTATTAGTCCATCTATACTGACCTCCATCAGGTTGCAAACTGAATATAATTTTTTTCTGCATCTAGCTCTGAAAAAATATTTGGCCTTCTAGCAGTGTGTGGGACTTTCTCTATTAGTCCATCTATACTGACCTCCATCAGGTTGCAAATTAAAAATAGTTTTTATCTGCATCTACAGTACCTCTGAAAAAATATTTGGGCTTCTAGCTGTGTGTGGGACTTGTTCTATTAGTCCATCTATACTGACCTCCATCAGGTTGCAAATTGAATATAATTTTTATCTGCATCTAGCTCTGAAAAAATATTTGGCCTTCTAGCAGTGTGTGGGACTTTCTCTATTAGTCCATCTATACTGACCTCCATCAGGTTGCAAATTAAAAATAATTTTTATCTGCATCTACCTCTGAAAAAATATTTGGGCTTCTAGCTGTGTGTGGGACTTGTTCTATTACTCCATCTATACTGACCTCCATCAGGTTGCAAACTGAATATATTTTTTTCTGCATCTACCTCTGAAAAAATATGTGGCCTTCTAGCAGTGTGTGGGACTTTCTCTATTAGTCCATCTATACTGACCTCCATCAGGTTGCAAACTGAATATAATTTTTTTCTGCATCTAGCTCTGAAAAAATATTTGGCCTTCTAGCAGTGTGTGGGACTTTCTCTATTAGTCCATCTATACTGACCTCCATCAGGTTGCAAATTAAAAATAATTTTTATCTGCATCTACAGTACCTCTGAAAAAATATTTGGGCTTCTAGCTGTGTGTGGGACTTGTTCTATTAGTCCATCTATACTGACCTCCATCAGGTTGCAAATTGAATATAATTTTTATCTGCATCTAGCTCTGAAAAAATATTTGGCCTTCTAGCAGTGTGTGGGACTTTCTCTATTAGTCCATCTATACAGACCTCCATCAGGTTGCAAACTGAATATAATTTTTATCTGCATCTAGCTCTGAAAAAATATTTGGCCTTCTAGCAGTGTGTGGGACTTGTTCTATTAGTCCACCTATACTGACCTCCATCAGGTTGCAAATTCAAAATAATTTTTTGTCTGCATCTAGCTCTGAAAAAATATTTGGCCTTCTAGCAGTGTGTGGGACTTTCTCTATTAGTCCATCTATACTGACCTCCATCAGGTTGCAAACTGAATATTTTTTTTTCTGCATCTACCTCTGAAAAAATATTGGGCTTGTAGCTGTGTGTGGGACTTGTTCTATTAATCCATCTATACAGACCTCCATCAGGTTGCAAACTGAATAAAAAAATTTTCTGCATCTACCTCTGAAAAAATATTTGGGCTTCTAGCTGTGTGTGGGACTTGTTCTATTAGTCCATCTATACTGACCTCCATCAGGTTGCAAATTGAATATAATTTTTTTCTGCATCTAACCCAGCCAATAGTTTTGGCCTAATACCACAGTTTGGCCACTCAGCTCTGCTCGGTTCCCATCCATTGTTTTTTTGTGCAAACAACTCCAGAGTTGTGAATTAGTTAACCACCAAAATGAGTGGAAAAAGGCCTGCTGCTGGTGGAAAGGGGAATAGGCGTGTTGGGAAGGGGAAAAAAGGTTGTGTCCGTGGGGTAGGTGTTAAAGCAACAGTAACATCTGCAGAAGAAAGACCATCTTCCAGCCAAACTAAAATGTCTACTTTTAGCGGACAATGTGATAAGATCCCTTTCTTACGGCCACGCCAATCGCTACAAATTCCAGATGAGGCACAAAAACAGCAGGTGCTTCAACGGATATCAAGTGCTCCTTTAAGTGGGCTCTCCTCCACATCAACTTCAACATCACAAATACTCCAGTCCTCAAAGGTGTCATCCCAATCGCACTTGCTTCCTCACAGCTCCCAAATCTCCAGCTGCCCGTCTGAGTATGAGGTAGAACAGATGGTTGAGTCTGCAGAGCTGTTTACTCATACTATAGCCTGGGAATCAGAGGTCGACTCCAGCGCTTCTGTGAATCCAGACGAGGAAATAATCTGCACTGATGCCCAGAATCTTTATGAGTCGGATCCAGGACCAGACGCAGAAGGTTCTGACCATAATGTAGACCCTCATTCCCAAACTGTAACTCCTGTTGGTGGAGACAATGAGGAAGACGATGATAAGACTCAAATACCTGATTGGAGCGACAACTTTAGTTTTTTGTCAGGGCAGGAACAGGTTGGCTCTGAGGACGACGGGTGTGATAACGCACAGGGTGATGATGATGAGGTTGGAGATCCCACTTACTGTCAACCCACAGTCAGCCAAGAGATGAGGTCAGCAGAGGAGGTGGAGGAAGATGCTAGTGACGACGAGGTCAGGTTGCGCCTTCCTGGACAGAGACGTAGTACTGGAAGCACGTCAACAACTGCATCCTCAAACACAACTCTGCCTCTCACCACAAGTCGTGGTGGCTCTTAGGGTCGCATGGGTGCTAAGCCTTGCATAGCCTGGGCATTTTTTCAGATCGATAAAGATGACCCAACTCGTGTTATCTGTAACATTTGTCAGCAAAAGCTAAGTAGAGGCCAAAAAATACATAGTTTGAGTACTTCATGCATGAACCGGCACATGGACATGAAGCATAAGTTGCAGTGGGAAGCTCAGTGTGCTACAATGCGGCCTAGCCGGCCGGGCCAACCACCGTCTGCCATATCTTGTGCATCCGCAGCCTCTTCATCCTCTGTGACTGGGGGGACAGCAGTCACACCTGTTTTGGGGCGCAGACCTGCCACCTCTTTACCCGCAACAGCCAGCGTGATTGGCAGGTCATCATTTTCTTTGGAGGTGGTAACACCAGCTGGTGTTGAGCGCTGTCCGACATCGATAGCACCACCTTTGGATCAAGGCAACCTAACATGTCCGTCTGCATCTTCCTCACAGACCGGCAGTTTGCCGGGGACACCCTTATCAACCCCGTCTAAGCACAATAGCCAGCCCTCGGTCCCTCAGATGTGGACAAGTAAAAGACCATTTCCTCGTAGCCATGAGAAAGCTAAGAGGTTGAATTTCACCATCTGCAAGCTCTTGGCTACAGAAATGCTGCCTTTCCGCCTGGTGGACACAGAGGATTTTCGAGACCTTATGTCCGTCGCAGTGCCCCAGTACCAGATGCCCAGTCGGCACTACTTCTCAAAGAAAGGTGTGCCTGCGCTCCACCAGCATGTCGCACACAACATCACCGCTTCTTTGAGAAACTCTGTGTGTGACGGTGCATTTCACCACAGACACTTGGACGAGTAGGCATGGACAGGGGCGTTACATGTCGCTGACTGGGCACTGGGTAACTATGGTGACAGCAGGACAAGGGGCTGCTGTCCAAGTCTTGCCGTCCCCACGAGTTGTGCGTCAATCCTCTTTATGTCAAAGTTCCTCCACTGCTTCTGCCTCCTCAACCTCCTCTCGGTCTTCCACCTGCACCCAAAGCCTGTCTGGTCATGCCACAAGCTTTCTAACTGCGCAGAAGGGATCCTGCACACCTCCTTACTATGCTGGCAGTAGGGCTCAACGTCATCAGGCGGTTTTTACATTGAAATGTCTGGGAAATGTGAGTCACACAGCTGAGGAGTTGTGGTCAGCTCTGGAGAACCAATTTCATGAATGGTTGTCTCCACTGGACCTGAAACCAGGGAAGGCCGTGTGCAACAATGCTGCAAACCTGGGTGCGGCCCTTCGCCGGGGCAATGTCACACACGTGCCTTGTATGGCTCACGTGTTGAACCTGGTTGTCCAGCAATTTTTAGCCCACTATCCCAGACTAGATGGCCTTCTGCAGAGGGCACGGTCGCTGTGTGCTCACTTCCGCCGTTCGCATCCCGCAGCTCAGCGACTCACATCTCTACAGAAGTCGTTGGGCCTGCCACTTCACCGGCTAAAATGCGATGTGCCTACCCGGTGGAATTCAACTCTGCACATGTTGCAGCGACTGTGACAGCACCGACAAGCCCTGGTGCAATACGTTCTGACGTATAGCCTGGGCCAACGAGATCCAGAGGTGGGGCAAATCATGCTGGAGGAGTGGTCTCAGATCAGGGACCTATGCACCCTTCTGCACAGTTTTGAAATGGCGACGAAGATGTTTAGTGCTGACGATGCCATTATCAGCATGACTATTCCGGTGATTTACATGCTGGAGCACATGTTAAACAGAATTCGGAGTCAGGTGGTGGCACAAGAGGAGGTGGAGGAAGTAGAGGAGGAGGAGTTGTATGCGGAAGGGCTAACATCTGCAAGGTCCAGACGGTCGGCAGCACCAAGGCGGCAGGCATGTGAGGGTGGGGGAGATGGTTTTACCAGGGCGCATGGTAGCAGCCAAACTAGTGAGGAAGGTGCAGGAGCCCAGGAAGAAGTGGAGGACGAACTGATGGAAGACTCATCAGATGAGGGAGACCTTGATCACATTTCTGTTGTGCGAGGTTGGGGGGAGAGGACAGAGGAAGGAAGCATGATTGTTACCTCGCCACCAACACAACAGGGACTTGGTGCTCCTGGATGCGCAACACACATGAGTGCCTTCTTGCTGCACTACCTGCAACATGACCCTCGAATTGTGAGAATTAGAAATAATCCTGACTACTGGGTTGCCACACTGTTAGATCCCCGGTACAAAAGTAAATTTGCAGAAATTATTCCTGCCATAGAAAGAGATGCACGCATGCAGGAGTATCAGCAGAGACTGTTGCAGAATCTTACATGTGCTTTTCCACAAAATACCAGTGGTGCACGTAGTGAATCTCACAGTTCCAACTTGCCAACCGTGGGACCGTCAAGTGTTCAGCACTCAAACCGTAACAGAACCACAGTATCTGCTGGTAACATCAATTTTGCGGAATCATTTCACCACTTTTTTAGCCCATCCTTTGCAAGGCCACAGGAGACAAGAAGTCTGACACATAGTCAACGCCTAGAGACGATGGTACAGGAGTATCTCCAAGTAAACATTGAAGCCACGACTGTGTCACTGGACCCTTGCTCTTTTTGGGCTTCCAATCTGGATAAATGGCTGGAGCTAGCCACTTACGCCTTGGAGATCTTGTCATGCCCCGCAGCCAGCGTTCTGTCTGAACGTGTGTTCAGCGCTGCTGGTGGTGTGCTGACAGATAAGCGCACGCGGCTCTCCACTGATAATGTAGACAGACTCACGTTCATAAAGATGAACAAATCATGGATCCGAAACGACTTTTCTACCCCTGTGTCATCCCGGGGAGAGTAAAAGCTTGATGATTGGTTAAAATCACCCTACCAACCGTTTTAAGCTTTCAAATTACTAAGCATGTTTATCTGTATCTTGGCTGGAAAATAATTTGGGCTTTGTAGCAGTGTGCAGCACTGATTCTATTAGGCCATCTATAATAAGCTCCACCAGATTTAAAATTACTAATCATGTTTATCTGTATCTTGGCTGGAAAATAATTTGGGCTTTGTAGCAGTGTGCAGCACTGATCCTATTAGGCCATCTATACTAAAGCTTCACCAGATTTAAAATTAACAATAATTTTTAGCTGCATCTAGCCCGGAAAATAATTTTGGGGCTCCGAGATGCGCAAGACACATAAGTGCCTTCTTGCTGCACTACCTGCAGCATGACCCTCATATTGTCAGAATTCGAAGTAATCATGACTACTGGGTTGCCACACTCTTAGATCCCCCAAACTTTTCGATCAACCTTTTCATTTTAATAAAGACCAAAAAAATGGTCATTTTTGAAATTATAAGCATTAGCAGGTTGTTAGAAACTGAAATCAAACAGTTTTCAACTCAAAACTTTATTCTAGGTGATGTTACATTTTCACATAGGACCCCTTGTTCGAAAGGAGCTTCTGAACTCTCTCGTCCATTGAATTTGTCAGGTTTTGGATGGTTTCTGCTTCAATTGTTTTGCATGAGGACAGAGTACCCTCCCAGAGCTGTTGCTTAGATGTGAACTGCCTCCCGCCATCATAGACACTCCTTTTAATGATGCTCCAAAGGTTCTGAATGGGGTAGAGGTCAGGGGAGCATGGGGTCACACCATAAGTTTGTCCCCTTTTATGCCCATATCAGCCAGAGATGCAGATGTTTTATGTGCAGCATGAGATGGTGCATTATCATGCAAAAAAATGATCTTGCTGTGAAATACACGGTTCTTCTTCTTGAACCATGGCAGGAAGTGCTGTTTGAGAAAATCCACATACATTATGGAGTTCATCTTTAGCGCCTTCAGGGATCCTAAAGGGGCCGACAATCTCTCTCCCCATGATTCCAGCCCAAAACATTACTCCACCTCCTCCTTGTTGGCGCTGTAGCCGTGTTTACGTGGGGTGTCCATCAACCAGCCATCCTCCACTCCATCCATCTGGACCATCGAGCGCTGCACGGCACTCATCCGTGAACAAAACAGTTTTGAAATCAGTCTTCATGTAATGTTTGGCCCACTGGAGCCGTTTCTGCTTGTGTGAAGTGGATAGAGGAGGTCGACAGGATGGCGTATGCACAGCTGCAAACCTCTGAAGGACCCTGCATCTTGTTGTTCGGGGGACGTTGGAGGCACCAGCAGCTTCAAAAACTTGTCTGCTGCTATGACAAGGCTTTTTTGCCGCTGCTCTTTCAACCTGACGTAATTGCCTGTAGGAAAGAGTCCTCAATTTGCCCTTATCAGCACGCACACGTGTGTACTGTGAATCAGCTACTTACTTCTTGATTGCCAAGACACTTCATCCTGATCATCGCACAATGTTGATTGTAGTCATGCCTTGACCTAAACACTCCACAATTTGTTGCTTCTCAGCAGCCGACACATCCTTTTTCTTTCCCATTTTGGCAGAAAATGTAGGCTGCTTAATAATGTGAGACAGCCTTCTTAAGTAGTCTTGCCTTTCATTGGACACACCTGCCAAACTAATTAGCACAGGTGTCTGCAATTGCTTACAGTGATATAAAGAGCCCTGACACACATCACCATCAATGAGTTTAACTGACAAACAAACAAATTCTTCCCTTATCACTCCTAAACACTTTTTGCATAATAATTTGGAACACAGTGTACATGTGCTTTTCCACAAAACACCAGTAGTTCACGTAGTGAATCTTACAGTTCTAACTTGCCAACCGTGGTCTGTATGGAGTTGTTCAATAAAGGGCCCAAAATTAAGATAACATAGATGGGAGAGGTCTCTATGAATAGGAATTCCTAAGTATTTGATACCCTGTGAGGGCCAGGCAAAGGGAAAGTTGAACTGGATGGAATCCTATATGGATTTGGGGAGGGAGACATCGAGGGCCTCAGACTTCGCTGCATTGATTTTAAAATTTGACCATGTAACAAAGTGATCTATTTCAGCCATAACAGCATGGATGGATATATGTGATTGAGTGATATATACTAGGACATCATCAGCAAATAGAGAGCACTTGTACTCGGTGCCTTCCACCTAATATTGGGGTTATGACGAATTGATGAGAGCAGGTGCTCCGTCACTAGGATGTATAAGAGAGGGGACAGAGGACATCCCTGCCTTGTCCCATTGGTGATTGTGAAAGGTGATGAAAATGTTCTGACGCGCCCCCTGGGCCTTGGGACACCCGGAGCCGGACCCTTTTTGGTGGATGCTGGTGGTTGTAGTCTCCGTGGCGGCGACCCGGTTCCGTGGCTCAGGGCGGTCAAACCAGTGGCGGAACTATTTATGTGGTTTTGATGTTTAAATATCCGACTACGCCACCCGTGGATTGCGGTCAGAGTGAACCGCCGCTCCAGGGCAGACCGCTGAGGCTGGTGTTGTGGGTGCAGCAGAGCGTAGCATAACTCCCCACGGGAGGAGTATAGCCTCAGGGCAGTGTATGCGGAGGATGGGGGTGATGGTGCAGGGCAGCAGCAGTAACGACACGGAGTCAGTGATGCAGTCCAGGGCCTTTACTCACAGTTCTTATTATCCAGACCACGTCTGCAGGTAACGGCTGCCCACGTCGTACTGTGCTCACCAGGTGAGGGGCTCAGACAACTCCCAGATAACTTTGGAGCGCTTCACAGGACCCCCTTTGTGTGTCCTTTGTCTGGCCTTTCTTACCAACCCTTCTGTCCGGCTGCCTCGGGCCTCCTCTTGGTAAACTTGGCGCCAGTTTCCCTGACCCTATGTGGTGCCTTCCTAGCGGGTGTAGCGAGGGGCTGCGCCACATAAAATGTCACAGCCTCCTGTTTCTAGCTGAGGGTCGTTTCCTGCCTCCACTAGTTTCGGGGACCGGTCTCCCCCTTTGGCCTGACCCCTCCACGCAGGTGGATTCGGGCGTGCGGTGGCGACTGACTCGCCCGTCCGCACCCCTGGGATCCCTTCGTTCCTCGTTCCTGGAGCCTTCTCCGCTCCTCTTCCTTCCTTCTCCCTCTTCCAGGCCTGGGCCTCTGTTACTAGGCCCGCCTCCGGAGCAGAGCTCATGCAGAGCCCCTGCTCCCTGCCACTTCTGCTCAGACTTCTCTGCACTGAACTAAGATGGTGCCCACCTTTTATACTCCCTTCTCAATGCACCCAGGAACTGCTTCCTCCCTGCTCCTGCACTACAGGGTTCCCCTTCCTCAGTGTTCCCTCCCCCCACTCCAGCCAGGGACAGGGACTGTCGTGCCCATCTCAGGGGCATATTGGTCGCCCTGCCCCACGGCAATGTGGTGTAATGCATGCAGGTGTCGGGTCCTGATCCACACTACATGCTTACCTGAGAGTGAGATATCACACCTCTGGGTGAGGTGCAATACCTCTGTAGCAACCGAGCCCTCAGGGTGCTACAGTTCCATTTATCTTCAGCCTAGGTGACGTATTGCGATACAGGGCCGTGATTTTGGCTATAAAAGGGTCCCCTAGACCCCTACCCCAAGCTTTTTAAGAGAATCATATATGGCGTGCCAGGAGACTCTATGGAATGCTTTCTCAGCATCCAACGAGAGTATCTAATTACAAATTTTTAATTGCATCTAGCCCAGGAAATACTTTGTGCCTAGTAGCAGTGTCTGCTAGTCAGCGGATTATCCTGGCTGTTAAGCAAGCTACACCACCTGTAGTTTGGACACTTATTTTTTTCAAAGGAAATGCTTCGGGACCACGGGATACTCAGTGAAGAGCATCAGGAGGCACCCCAAGGCATAGGGGCTGGGACTGGCAGTAGGATACCTTGCGGTGGACCGCCGAGCTCGATCCTTATAAAAGCTTTTTAACTGCAGCAGCTTTAGTGGACGCTACTGGAGCTGGAATTACGCGGCTGCTTGCATGAGACTTGCCCTCCAATAGATCCTTGTAAATGGATTTAAAGTGTATTCATTCAAATTAGAGAGACAATTTAAATTAAAAAGCTTAGAGCTGCCTCCACCACAGGGGGGCTCGCTCGACCCACCAGCGGACAGGCACCAGTATTGGGAGAGGGGGGCTGGCCGTCAGGGTTCACCGCGGCTCTGGCACAAACCCGGCGACGCGGAGGTGGCATGGGCAGGAGCGGACTGAACGTGTCGGCTTCTCACTTTTTGGATTTTAGAAGGGCATGACATGCCTATATCTGTGTCTCCCCCTCCTTTTACTCCTCCACCTCTTTTCTTTTCGCATGACTATATGTACTTGTCACTTTTCCATGTGTTAGTTGTGTCTTCTGAGCAGTTTGTCAGCTTTTGGACACCTTTGAAGGTGTTTTCTATGTGTTTCTATGTGTTTTTGTTTGCCTGCCATTGGTTTTAACGGTGTTCGAAGGTGTTCGACGAACAGTTCGGCGAACACACGGGTGTTCGACGAACCGAACCGAACTCGAACACTACGGGGGTGGCTCAACACTACACAGGACGTCCAGCATATCTTAGATGGAACAGCTTTCATCCAAGACACACAAAAAAATCCATCATCTACAGTCAAGCTCTGAGGTACATTCGAATCTGTTCAGACAGCAAGGACAGAAAACTGCAGCTACTATCCCTGAGGAATACATTCCTACAACAAGGATCCCATCCACTGGTAATAGATGAACAAATTCACAGAGCTACAAGGATACCAAGAAGTAGCCTCCTGGATTACAGACAAAGGGAGGACAACAACAGGCTTCTCTTGTGGTCACATACAACTCCCACATGAACATCCTAAGGAAAATTGGTGCTGATCTCCAACCCATATTCCACAGAGACCACAAACTGAAAGAAATATTCCCAGAACTACCACTTCTCTCCTACAAACAGCCCCCTAACTTAAGGAATCTCCTTGTCAGAAGTGTCCTCTGATCACCATCAGTGACGGGCACATTCCCATGTAAAAACAAAAAATGCAAAACTTGTACCCACATATCACCATCAAATACAGTCTGTATACCTAACACAAATCAGGACTACAAAATCATGGATGTCTTTTCATGTACATCCTCCAGTGTGGTGACATGATACAATGTACAAGGTGTCCGGAAGGAGTTTATATTGGAGAAACGATGCAAAAACTGCAAACAAGAATGAATTTACACAGACACACAATTAAGAATGAACAGGACACACCTGTGGGAAAACATTTCTCTGGCCGGGGACACTGTATGAAAGATCTAAAAGTTTTAATACTAAAAGGTCACTTCAAGGGCAACAGAGAAAGAAAAATTTGGGAATTCAAATTGATAAGGATGTTCAATTCACTGACAACAGAACTAAATATAACACCTGGCTTTATGACTCACTACATGGACACAATTCACACCTCCAGATAATTAAACATTCCCAAGGCCTCTCATTTTGCAAAAAAAAAAAAAAACAACTAATTTGCTCTCCCTAACTTATCTGTAGGAGACATCACAACTTACACCTCATGAACAAATGTCTTGTTGTAACATCTCTCAAATGCTGTGCCTTTTGTCTCATGAATTCATTTGTAATCTTGCCTGAAGAAGGAGCCTCTGTGCTCTGAAAGCTTGCATATATATATATATAATTTCTGGTTAGCCAATAAAGGTATCACTCCGAGAATACTTTTGTCATTTTTGGCATACAAGTATTTACATCGATTTTTCTGGCTATCACGGTGCCACAATATAACTTTGTATTGTACATCAAACAGTGTTAGAAAGTTCAGAAAATTCCATTTTGCAATGATTAAAGTTCCGTTGTGAATTTTAGCGTGACTGGACCGTTCTTACGGAAATGTTTCCTGCCTCCTTCACTTAGATTCAGATCATACAGATAGTCAGACACCGCATTATCTCTGATACTATGGCCGATACAGCGCACATATAGATTATACTATAGAGTCCAAAAGTTTTGCTTTTTTTTTTTTTAAAATGTGATGACTTCTGTCTGGTTGTTGTGATGTAATTTCCCTGGTGAGGAATTGAAAGTGCATGAAGTTGTCATCATACAAGACCTTAATTGTAACCAAAATGCTTTTGAATATCATTCATATTCTCTGAAACAAGACCAAGAAAGGAAAAATTCTGCTGGGGTATGTAAACTTTTGAGCACAACTGTATCCTTGTTCATGGTAGCATTCATATTTCCATCAATTCTATGCCAAGGGCCAATGGCAGATGCAGAAAAGCAGCCCAAAACCATGAGATTGCCACCACCATGTTTCACTGTATGCGTTTGGTACCTTACATCATTACGTTTTCCAACTCTGCAGTATATACAGTGCTGCCATCACTACCAAACAGATTGAACTTGGATTCAACCGACCCCAACACCTTAGACCAATCTGTCTCTTTCCGTTGTCTGTGTTCTTTGGCAAACACAAGTTGGACCTTCCGGTTCTTTGCAGAGATGAAAGGCTTCTTGACTGGAACTCGTGCATTCAGCCCTACTGCTTAGTCGTCGCGACTCAC
The DNA here is from genome assembly GCF_046119375.1 of Phyllobates terribilis. Lineage (NCBI taxonomy): Eukaryota > Metazoa > Chordata > Amphibia > Anura > Dendrobatidae > Phyllobates > Phyllobates terribilis. Next base: position 28,015 of record NW_027363421.1, read on the forward strand.
TTTGACCCCATATTCTTTGTTCATTTTGTGGACATCAGATACTGACTTTTTCTTTATAATGTGATCAACTCTGGAGGAAGTTCTCCTTGGTCGTCCACTTCTAGGTTTGCCGGCTGTTCCAGAACCTTCTTTTTCTTTCTTTAATATACCTGACACTTGACTCTGAGAACAGGTGAATTCCATAGCTGCCTCTTTATGGCTTTTCCCTGACTTCACTCCCAGAATAATAAGCTTCCTGACATCTGGTGATAAATTTGGCTTTGTCTCTGCCATGTTTTTAACCTTAAAACGCAAAAAAAAAAATTTAGGCAAAATTCGACTGCCCATAACAAAATATGCAAAACATTTGGCCCAGCAAATGTTGAAAACTAACACATAAAGGGATAAAACAATGTCCAACACAATTTTTGTCCTGATAGCTGACAATCATTTGCTTCCAGTTAACTAAAATCACCAGAAAAATGGCCTCACAACAACCAAACAGAAGCAATCACAATTTAAAAAAAAAATGCTAAACTTTTGGTGGCTACTGTATTCATACAGTCAGGTTTAGCTGAGCTGCCTTTATCATTTGGCACACAGTACAGTATCACAACATTTAATGTGGCTGCAGGGAAACTAGGCTGTACTTTTGGAGATGCATATAAAAATATTTTTGGTTTTGTCACTCGGCCTCAAAAAATTTAGTTACATATCTGGTAAAAATCCCTGAGCTCTCCTGAACCCTGCTGCTTTTTTGCCGTTTTGCACTGCGTCGCTCCATTGCAGAGATACTCACATTTGTTGCTTTCGGAGTGCAGTATGTGAAATCTCTGCTTTGCAGTCCAACTTTGCATTTTTTCAGTCTTATTTGGGAGTGCGCACTTTCAGCCCTCCCTCCAAGACGCTGCCAATGATCACATGCTCGACTACTAGATCTTCTCCTGATCTGTGGAAGCAGAGAAGAAACAGCCCGTTGCACTACAAGCAGAGATTTCACATGCAGTGCTCCAAAAGACGCAAATGTGAATATCTCTGCAATGGAGCGACGCAGCGAAAAACGGAAAAGAGCTGCAGAATCAGGGGAGCTCAGGGACTTTTACAAGGTATTTAAGGAATCACCCTGTAAGAATTGAATTTTATCGTTCTGGGTCCAATTACTGGAAAGTGGATTGTATTATGTGTTGTGCACAGATATTACTCAGTATTGCAGGGTCTGATTACTGCACACTGGGGTCAGGTGGCTTTAGTGGTCCTATCACTGTCTTATTACAGTTTTTGTGGAGCATTATATGGCGGCACACGCAGTTTGGTACATGTGATGGGTCTCCTAACCATTTTCCTTCTGTATTTTTTTACAGAGAAGGACGGGAAGGCTTTCCATCCAACCTACGAGGAGAAGCTGAGGCTGGTGGCTGTGTACAAACAAGTCCTCCTGGGACCGTACAACCCCGACACGTGCCCCGAAGTCGGCTTCTTCGATGTCCTGGGCAACGATAGGAGGTAACGAACGTCGTGTGGTTTGTTTCACTGTATCACATTCCTATAAAAAAGTAGCCACTTTGTAAATAGCCTAACGTTTTCTTACCGTTTTGTATACACAGCACTGATGCAGATCTGTGTGTCTCCATGGTTACAGACTACACTACATATGTAGTCTGATCCTGCCATTGTATATTTTTCACCACTAAAGTAGCCGTCAGTGACTGCAGGGTGAACCTCATTACCATGAGCATTTATGGGAGCTGTGTACGCAAAACGGCAACAGATTTTCCATCATGGGCATGCATCGATCTGATGTGTCCAAAAAAAAAAAATAGGAATTGAAATGCAAAGTTTAATAGAAAACTGCAGACTGTTTCTTGCATAAAACTGAACGACGACGCGTTTCTAACCTCTTCATAGAAGCCTTTGCTCCCTCTGAGTGTCGTTCACACACTGTCGTCTTTCTCACAGGAAAGAATGGGCGGCCCTGGGCAACCTGAGCAAGCAGGAAGCCATGACGGAGTTTATCACCCTCCTGAACAGATGCTGCCACCTCTTCTCCACATACGTCACATCCCATAAAATAGAGAAAGAAGAGCAGGAGAGAAAAAGGTACTAATCCCTACAATCCGTACATCCGGCATCGGTGGGGCACGGTAACTGCTGGTTTCCTCCAGAAACAGCGCCACACGTGTCCACAGGCTGTGCCTGGTATTGCAGCTCAGTACTATTAAAGTGAGTGGGGCTGAGCGGCAAGGTGACGCACAACCTGCAGACAGGTACCTGAAAACAACTCCAGCACTAATAGTTACTGGAGACGTTCTTAAAGGGACCGCTCTGCAGATTGTGCAGTGAACCCACCCCAACTCTACCAGAAGAGGCGCTGGTGATGCTGATAGATAGGAGATGGTTTGCAGCGGTTTTCTATGGATGCCGGACCTGGGTCCTGCAAATCTTTCTGCTCCAGTCTATAGCAGAGGTTAGCGGCAGTCGCTATCTCACAAGATAGATGATGATCGACATCTGGGTCACGTTTTTCCACACTTAAAGGGGTTGTCTGTTAGTTTAAAGGAGCTTTCTGTTTCCTGCAGGGATAACGTCACGTCACTCTATCAGATTGCTGCAGCCAATCACTGGCATGTACAGCATGAGACCGTAGAAACCAGTGATCGACTGCAGCAGTCACATGGATTATACAACATCATCGCTGCAGGAAAAAAAGTGATGGCCGCCAGAGTGTGAGCACGGGAGAAGCGAAGGAGTCATCAGGCGAGAAATATTTGTTTTTTATGGGTCAATTTTGTAAAATTTCCAACTGCCTTAAGTGGTATCAAATCCCTATCATATCACTAACTTAAAGCCGCAGCAGTTCTTAAACTTTGACTAAGTTTGATACATAGAATCCAACCTGCAGTGTAAAGCATGGGGGACAAAACAGCAGTATGAGACTGACAGGACATGAGGCATCTTTCAGGTTACCTCCTACTCCAGTACTAATTGCAGTATAGCTGGAGTCAGTGATTATGGATTTACGGAGCAGTCGGTATGTAAGACCGGAGGGATCATGGACCGGACTTCTGCTTTAAGTCCCAGGAAGTGAGAACGGTTGACGCTGCTGCAAAAATCATGTCCGACATAGTTCAGTGTAAAGCATCATCTGCTGACTTTACTGGAGAGAAGAGAAGGAGCGGAGACGGCGGGAAGAGGAGGAGCGGCAGCGGCTGCTGCGAGAGGAGGAGAAGCGGAGGAAAGAAGAGGAGCAGAGGCTGCGGAGAGAGGAGGAAGAGAGGATGCGAGCGGAGGATGAACGGTTTAGAATGGAACAGCAGAAGTAAGTACTCCCATCGGAAGTCACTCATCTTTCTTAAAGGATATTTTTGGGTGGGTCACTCATTCAGGACCCTCGTAGTATGAGCCATAGTGCAAGGAGCAGTCTGTTGTATGCAATGCTGGTGACCGGTTGGAGGGTACATGCGCTGGGGTCACCAACAATGGGGTCCACGGAGCCCTGTCACATTCATTTTAATGGAAAATTACTAAAGCTCTGCCGGCCACAGGCAATGGCGGGTGCAGCAGTCATTAGGGCAGGATCGTGCATTTGTGTTTCAAATCTTAATTCTATTTTTTTTTTTTTGCAGGCAGCAGATCACGGCCGCCCTGAACTCGCAGACAGCGGTGCAGTTTCAGCAGTACGCAGCGCAGCAGTACCCGGGGAACTTCGAGCAACAGCAGCTCCTGATCCGGCAGCTGCAGGAACAGCACTACCAGCAGTACATGCAGCAGCTGTACCAAGTGCAGCTCGCTCAGCAACAGGTAGACGCAGCGCACAGACCCCCGAGCCTCGCTGCTCTGAGCTGCATTTACCTGTCGGACCATGTTCCCACGTAGCATAAATGCTGCAGGGTTTGGTTTTTTTTGCAGAAAATCCCCTGTGTTTAAAACGGTGTTTCCCAAACTCCAGTCCTCACGGCCCCCATAGGTCATGTTTTCAGGATTTCCTTAGTATTTCCATCACCTGTGTAATACTATCAAGGCATCAGGAATTCTCTCACCTGTGTAATACGAAGGAGATCCTGAAACATGACCTGTGGGGGCCGTGAGGACTGGAGTTTTGGAAACACTGGTTTAAAAGTTTGAGGAAACTTCTTGTGCTTCCCGGAAAACTCCTGGCCGCTGTGCATCTAAAGACGTTGCTGAAATTTGTGTTTTTTTGGTTTGTTTATTTTTTCCTGTGGAGCCGAAAAAATGCATGAAAAAATGCCCTCGCTTCTTGTACAGAATTAATAAAACCTTCAGATCTTCAACAATAAATGGGGTAAAAACAGCTGTAAAAATACAATGATCAGAGTAGATTGCTATTGCGGGTTTTGATGTAGAAAATAAACCCTGCACTTTACGCTCCCTGGAACCTGAACTAATTAACTAATTGTTTTTAGTAAGAAAAAAATAAAAAAATTGCGCGGCTGAGTCTTGCTCTTGATGATGGCGGTGCGCTGAGTAGCTGGTTGATTAGATGCAGCGTTTATAAGTGGAAGACAGTGGGATTTGTGTGCAGCGTCTATTGGAGCCTGTGGTTGTCTGAAACGCTGCCTCATTAGAAGTTAAGCTTCTTTGTTCTTCCCCTCATGCTTTACACTGCAGTTTTGCTTTGCAGCATACAAGAAATGAAGAATGCTCATAAATGACGTGGTGTTACCCTCTCCTTACCCTCTCGGCCTTACAGAAACAGCAGGAGGCACTTTCGGCTGGAACCAGCTCCCCTGTCAGTTCTCCATCCAAGATGAACATGGGAAGCATCACCGGCTCCGGAGAAGCCCCCTCGGTCAATGGACAAACCCACCCACACATAGACAATGCTGAGAAAGAACTGGAGGCCGACCCCGCTGGAAGACCTGCTGGAGAACGCGCCTAAAGGTGCGTCCTATTGACCCCAGTGGGGTTGGGGTCTGTTGGGTGGACAAACAGACGATACCTGGACATTGGCTAATGGTTTATGTTTGCTCATTATTTTTCCACTTCCTTCTCTCTACAGAGTCCACGCCGGTCATTGCTGCCCCATCCATGTGGACAAGACCCCAAATTAAAGACTTCAAAGAGAAGATCCGGCAGGACGCGGATTCAGTCATCACCGTCGGAAGAGGAGAGGTGATCACAGTCCGGGTCCCCACACACGAGGAGGGCTCCTATCTTTTCTGGGAGTTTGCCACAGATAACTTTGACATTGGTTTTGGGGTTTACTTTGAATGGACAGACTCCCCAAACACGGCTGTGAGCGTGCACGTCAGCGAGTCCAGCGAGGACGAGGACGAAGGTACTTTGTACAATTTTCATACTTCATTCCTGTACAATAAATACTGTAGCAGGTCTTCACTGCATCTCACCCCCTCTTCCTGAAGAGGTCGGGGGTCTCTCGAGAAGCAGCATCTTACCCCCTCGTTTTAAGGAGGTTGGGGCCTCTCGAGAAGCAGTGTCTTACCCCCTCGTCTTAAGGAGGTTGGGGCCTCTCAAGAAGCAGTGTCTCACCCCCTCGTCTTGAGGAGGTTGGGGCCTCTCGAGAAGCAGCGTCTCACCCCTTTGATTTGAGGAGTTTGGGCCTCTTGAGAAGCAGCATCTCACCCCTTCGTCCTGAGGAGGTCGGGGGGTCTCTCTAGAAGCAGCATCTCACCCTTTCGTCCTGAGGAGTTAGGGGGTCTCACCCCCTCGCCCTGAAGAGTTCTGGGGGTCCTATTGAAGCAGCGTCTCACCCCCTCGTCCTGAGCAGGTTGGGGGCCTGTTGAGAAGCAGCGTCTCACCACCTCATCCGGACGAGGTAGGGGGCCTTTCGAGAAGCAGCGTCTCACCCCCTCATCCGGACGAGGTAGGGGGCCTTTCGAGAAGCAGCGTCTCACCCCCTCATCCGGACGAGGTCGGGGCCTCTTGAGAAGCAGCGTCCCACCCCCTTGTTCCGAGGAGGTCGGAGGCTTCTGGAGAAGCACCAACTGGTCATGGATGTTCACCTCTGCAGGAGATCAAAAACCAACAATGTGCTCTCTGGGGCGTTACTGTGGTCTCTCTTGCTTTCCGTAGGTTAAGATTGACCTATCAGACTGGCGGGATGGTTGAGTCGCTGCCTAATTTATCCTCTCCCCAATGCCAGTAGTGGAGGAGCTGTGCCTCTGCAGAGGGAAAACGGGCCGCATCTAGCGTCAGAGAGGCTCATTCACACTTTAAAGTAAAAAGCTTGCGAGCGTGCTCTCCTTGCCAAGGAAACCAGTCACCACTGATAGTTTGTAGAGGTGGCCGGTATCCTAGGCAACCAGCTGTAAACTATAGAATTAAGAATACCTCCATATTTGACAACAGAGATACTTTTTAATAAAGAGTGAAATGTAAAGTTCCTGGTGTTTACAAGCACTTTGCAATTTTACCCAGCGAAGATGGAGGAAAAACCGCACCAAAAACGGATCAGATCAGCATGAGTCGCCCTGTACTCTCTCTGCGGGATTTCTGTAAGACTGCTTGTTTCCGGATTATTCCCGGAAGACCCCTTTATGCTTCTGTTTTAGCTCCGCGCCCATGACTTGTCCCACTCTGATATCCTGGACTCACTCCTGACTTGTGTCTGTTCTTTACAGAGAATCCCAACAACGAAGAGAAAGCCGAAAAGACGCCAACAAGCCTCAGCTGGAAGAGATTGTGCCGGTCTACAGGCGGGATCGTCACGAAGAGGTGGACGCCGGCAGCCACCAGTACCCCGGCCGGGGGCTCTACCTGCTCAAATTTGACAACTCTTATTCCTTGTGTCGTTCAAAATCTGTGTACTACAGAGTGTATTATACTAGATAAAGGAGGGGCCTGCGGTCAGGGGGAGGAGCCGGCAATCAGCGGGAGGGGCAAGTGATCATGGGGCGGGGCCTGCAATCAGGGGGAGGGGCCAGGGCAGTAAGTCGCTCACATGACCTGGATCCTTTTCGATAAGTGTCGCCTCCTCATCGCTCCTCGTGGCGGCCGACACTAATTCAGAGTGCTGTGATTTAACCCGTTCTTTGCCACTACGATTGGTGGACATGAAAGGGGTTAAACATAATTTGGCTGTGCCTGCACTTTTGTGTTTTGTGTTTTTTTTCGCACTTGTTTGGGATTTTTAATTCTATTCTATGTGCGCCCACTCGGGGGCATTTCATGATCTGTTCAGAAGATGAACGCGCATGAGAAGCGTCATGGAGGAGGGGGCACCTTTGTGTTGGGTACCAGGGTAGTGGGCGCCCCCTCAAGACTGGTGGAAGGGTAAAGGTCCCATGTGTTCCCCTCGGTCTGCCCTATTCTGTACCACGCGCAGGTAGCTCAGCGCCATCGCAAACAGCAACGGTTTCTCCTCCACTATAGGTCAGGGCAAATCCGAAATGTGCTGTTGCCTCTCTGGTATCAGCCGTCTGTAGCGGGCAGGAGAGGGTAGTGGGGAAAGTTTCTTATCTCTTCTCTCATCAGTCTGATTTGTCTGATCTTGTACCATGTAAAATATGTAACAAATATGAGAAATGGTTTATAATAATAATAATCATATGGAATAATCTGTCCTGTGTGATCTGGTGGAAACACTGCACCTCCCCCAATGCCCCGCAGCAGAGCATGCGCTATGTGAGACCACCAGGGGTGGGCCGCAGGGCGGAGGGGGGGGTTCACGAAGCCTGAGAAGCTAGGAGGAATCTGGCAGACTTGCGATTGCTGCTCTGGAGGTGATAACAGCATTTCCTATAGATTTTACCTGTATGATGCTGCACTACGCCTTGTTGCCGTATAAGGGTAAGTCACAGGGCAACGGTCTCTGGTTGTTGTGAAACTACAACTCCCAGCATGCCCGGACAGCTCCTTGACTTTAGTTTGACTTGCACTAATACATTATGTAATTTCGGTTGTTTTCTATGAAGGCGTCGCTTTTCTATATCGCGTCCAATGAGCTGGATGAGGGCAGAATACGGCCGCCATACATTTACCATGGGAGATGGCTGATCGGCTCTGTGTATCGCTCAGTGCACCTATGTGGGAGCAGTCAGGGCGGCCATATTGCTCATCACTCAGCTTTCCCAGAAACTGAACGGAGGGATAGAATTTGCCCCTGCAAATGATACTATGAGCTGTAGGGATTAATGGCCAGACATTTAGATCCAGACTGTAGAGATTGTGGACGGTGGGGATCAGGCTGGTCACAGGACAGGGCCGTGCAGATGGTTTCCGCTCTGCATTGGGGGGCGCAGGTATCATATACGGCTCCTATTATAAGGCGCTATACAGGTCGGGTGTTGGACTTTGCTGCCAGCAGCTGCACTTCTCCCTGCAGAAATGAGACCACCCATCCCCTTCAGCAGAGCAGTGATCAGAGCTATGGACGGGTGGGCTGTAACATTAGGGGCCCCTGGTACTCAACTTTCAGCCTGGAAGCAAGAAAAATCTCAGGTGCCAATGATCATGTGGTTCAGTGTGATGTGAATGTTCAGGAATCTGCACCAATTTATTTACTATGTCTAAAGTCTGTCTTCTAATACAAGAATTAAGGTGCTGCCAGCAGCCACCACTAGAGGGCACCAGTGGTGTATGCACTGAGCTCTGCGCTGGCAGCAGCCTCCACTAGAGGGCACCTGTGGTGTATGCACTGAGCTCTGCGCTGCCAGCAGTCTCCACTAGAGGGCGCCTGTGGTGTATGCACTGAGCTCTGCGCTGCCAGCAGCCTCCACTAGAGGGCACCTGTGGTGTATGCACTGAGATCTGCACTGCCAGCAGCCTCCACTAGAGGGCACCTGTGGTGTATGCACTGAGATCTGCACTGCCACCAGCCTCCACTAGAGGGCACCTGTGGTGTATGCACTGAGATCTGCACTGCCAGCAGCCTCCACTAGAGGGCACCTGTGGTGTATGCACTGAGCTCTGCTCTGCCAGAAGTCTCCACTAGAGGGCGCCTGTGGTGTATGCACTGAGCTGTGCGCTGCCAGCAGTCTCCACTAGAGGGCACCTGTGGTGTATGCACTGAGATCTGCACTGCCAGCAGCCACCACTAGAGGGCACCTGTGGTATGTTGAATGCACTGAGCTCCATACCACCATCAGCCACCACTAGAGGGCACCTGTGCTGTTGTATGCACTGAGCTGTGCCTTTCCTGTGCTGTTGTATGGACAGAGCTCTGCGCTGCCAGCAGCCACCACTAGAGGGCGCCTGCGGTATGTTGTATGCACTGAACTCTGCGCTGGCTGCTGCCACCACTGGAGGGCACTTTCGTTATGTACTGAGCTCCATGCAGCCAGCGGTCACCATTAGAGGACGCCTGTTGTATGTACTGAGCTCCGCACTGCCTGCAGTAACCACTAGAGGATGCCTGTGGTGTATGCACTGAGCTCTGCGCTGCCAGCAGCCTCCACTAGAGGATGCCTGTGGTGAATGCCCTGAGATCTGCGCTGCCAGCAGCCACCACTAGAGGGCGCCTGTGGTGTATGCACTGAGATCTGCACTGCCAGCAGCCTCCAATAGAGGACGCCTGTGGTGTATGCACTGAGATCTGCGCTGCCAGCAGCCACCACTAGAGGGCGCCTGTGGTGTATGCACTGAGATCTGCGCTGCCAGCAGTCACCACTAGAGGGCGCCTGTGGTGTATGCACAGAGATCTGCGCTGCCAGCAGTCACCACTAGAGGGCGCCTGTGGTATGGTGTATGCACTGTGCTCTGCACTGCCAGCAGCCACCACTAGAGGGAGCCTGTGGTGTATGCACAGAGATCTGCGCTGCCAGCAGTCACCACTAGAGGGCGCCTGTGGTATGATGTATGCACTGTGCTCTGCGCTGCCAGCAGCCACCACTAGAGGGCGCCTGTGGTATGGTGTATGCACTGTGCTCTGCGCTGTCAGCAGCCACCACTAGAGGGCGCCTGTGGTGTATGCACTGAGCTCTGCGCTGCCAGTAGCCACCACTAGAGGGTGCCTGTGATGTGTTGTATGCACTGAGATCTGCGCTGTCAGCAGCCTCCACTAGAGGGCGCCTGTGGTGTATGCACTGAGATCTGCGCTGCCAGCAGCCTCCACTAGAGGGCGCCTGTGGTGTATGCACTGAGATCTGCGCTGCCAGCAGCCTCCACTAGAGGGCACCTGTGGTGTATGCACTGAGATCTGCGCTGTCAGCAGCCTCCACTAGAGGGTGCCTGTGGTGTATGCACTGAGATCTGCGCTGCCAGCAGCCTCCACTAGAGGGCACCTGTGGTGTATGCACTGAGATCTGCGCTGTCAGCAGCCTCCACTAGAGGGTGCCTGTGGTGTATGCACTGAGATCTGCGCTGCCAGCAGCCTCCACTAGAGGGCGCCTGTGGTGTATGCGCTGAGCTCTGCATTGCCTGCGCTGTTGTATGGACAGAGCTCTGCGTTGCCAGCAGCCACCACTAGAGGGCGCCTACGGTATGTTGTATGCACTGAACTCTGCGCTAGCTGCAGCCACCACTGGAGGGCACCTGCTGTATATAATGAGCTTCATGCTGCCTGCGGTCACCACTAGAGGGCGCCTGTGGTGTGTTGTATGCACTGAGCTCCCCCTAGTGGTGGCTGTGAGTAATCAGCATTTTAAAGTCTTATGTAAAAAGATAAAATAAATTAAAATTGTGTACAACTTGGAAAGGTGGACAGGTCACTAATGGGCTCCAATATTGAATTTGCCCTGAAAAATCAGCTATTCCCATCAATGAGCTCTCGCTGAGCAGCACATATGTGCTTAACCCCTTATTAGTCAATCATTCCTGAAAACCCCCCCATTACCCTGCAGTAACCCTAAATCCCCGTAGCCTTTGCAGGGCGTCCGTGTGTTATACCTGCACTGAATCTGTATTTCAGCCTCTCGTCCTTTGGGGCCTCAGGATCTTGACGAGTTCCCCTGAAGACCCCCAGATGCAGAATGTCCCCATGATGGAAGGTTTCCCAGCATATAGCATCCATCGCCCCTTGTCAGCGCTGCCTGCCGGGGCCGGACGTTAACCCTTTCTTTCCCCGTGAGCCCCCTCTCGTCTCGTTGCTGCCTTCCAGCTCTTCACCAATCAGCGAATCGTATTGGTGAGGACCGGGGAGCGCCGCTGCCTGTGCGGATACTTCCACTGCAAGAAGCCGAGAGATGAGCGACTGCTCGCAGCAGAAGTATCCCGACCCGCAGCGCCGCTCCCCGGTCCTCCCTTCACACCCTAGCCGCTGATGTCCCCACAGTATCCGCATGGTGTTACAAAGGTCCGGACATTTGTGTTAAAAATCGCTGATTGGTCGCTGGCGCTGCCCGCGACCAATCACCGATTTGGGCGCCAAATTTAAATATCGGCCGCGACCAATCACCGATCTTGGCTCCACATTTAAACACCGCTCTCGGCTTCTCGGAGTGGAAGTATCCGCACAGGCAGCGGCGCTCCCCGGTCCTCACTAATACGATTCCGCTCCCCGCTCCTCACCAATACGATTCGCTGATTGGTCGCGTGCGGAGAGCGCGACCAATCAGTGATGTTGGCGCTAAAGTTAAACACCACTGTGCTGATTGGTCGCCGACGCTGTGCGCGACCAATCACCGATTTGGGCGGCACATTTAAATAGCGTCCGCGACCAATCAGTACAGCGGTGTTTAAATGTGGAGCCAAGATCGGTGATTGGTCGCGGCCGATATTTAAATTTGGCGCCGAAATCGGTGATTGGTTGCGGGCAGCGCCAGCGACCAATCAGCAATTTTTAACACAAATGCTGACATCCATGCGGCTAGGGCGTGAAGGGAGGACCGGGGAGCGGCGCTGCGGGTCCAATTGGTCGCGGCCGCTATTTAAATGTGCCGCACAAATCGTTGATTGGTTGCGGACTTGGCCCGCGACCAAGCACTGATCTTGCGGCCAAAGTTAAACACTACTGTGCTGATTGGTCGCGGACTCTGCCCGCGACCAATCACGGATTTGGGCGCCAAATTTAAATATCGGCCGCGACCAATCACCGATCTTGGCTCCACATTTAAACACCGCTGTGCTGATTGGTCGCTGCCGATATTTAAATGTGGCTCCCAAACCGGTGAGTGGTCGCGGGCGGCGTCGCCGACCAATCAGCACAGCGGTGTTTAAATGTGGAGCCAAGATCAGTGATTGGTCGGGTCCGAAGACCGCGACCAATCATCGAATCTTCTTGGTGAGGACCGGGGAGCGCTGCTGCCTGTGCGGCTACTTACGCTGCGAGAACCCGGGACATAGTGGGCGCTGGCAGCAGAAGTATCCCGACCCGCAGCGCCGCTCCCCGGTCCTCCCTTCCGCATGGAGGTCAGTGGCACCGGCGGTCCTTCCGCTGCTACCAGCCGGGAGATGAGCGCCTTGCGCCGCTCATCTCCCGGCTGCATCTCCGTCCCGCAGATGGGTCCGGCGGTCGGGTTCCTTCTGCTGTTGCTGGCCGGGAGATGAGCGCCTCGCGGAGCTCATCTCCCGGCTGCATCGCCGCTCAGCTCCGTCCCCCAGATGAGCCGCTAACGGCCGCCATCTTTTTTCAGAAATCCCACAGCGCTGATTGGCCGCTGCCGGACCAATGAGCGACGCGGGATTTCCTGGACAGACAGACAGACAGACAGACAGATGGGATAAGACGATTATATATATATAGATAATTTACCTTTCTCCTCATTAAAGATGGAATTAGCGGCTTTTTGATTTTCTTATGATGTAAAAACTGCGCCTGAGATGATTCATTACGGTGTAATACAATCACCCCACGAGGAGCTTTTACAATCTGTTATAGAGACCTGATGCTTAAAGGGGTTGTCTACTTTTATATACCCCCCCCCCTATAAGGGGATGGGGGGCAGTGATGGCATTTAATGGGGGTTGGTCATGCTCCCTTTATTAGTACGACACCAGCTTGTCTGTTCTGCTTAAAAGCCTCTCTATATGCCCTATTACTTCCTATGGCTATCATGCAGAATATTTGTAACTTTTAGGTTGTTCTGTGCTATATTATTTTTTAATAGCATCAAAATTCCCCATGTAAATTATAAATTTCTTTCTGCTTTGCTCATAGCCACCACTAGAGGGTGCCACATGCATACAGATTTGTGTTCCTTATATAAACAGAATGCAAAGAACTCCCCCTAGTGTTGGCTGCAGGTACCTAGAATGTAACATCAATGACTTGGGTTGAGGAAATAAAACGTACAATTATGTACTAAATGGTAAAACAATGGGTAAAATAGTCGCTATAGACTTGCGTGTATGGGCGGAAGTTGAAGTCCACTTTAGTGACCAGTGGCCGGCAAATAAAATGATGGGATGCATTAAAAGAGGCCGAGCTGCTCCTGAGGAGAACGTCCTTCTGCCTTTATACAAGTCCCTATTGCGGCCACACAGGACTGGGGACAATTTTGGGCTCCAGTCTATAAGGAAGATATAGATGAACTAGAGCGGGTGCAGAACAACCAAGGTGATGAAGGGAATGAGGGACTGCAGAGGACGAGGGATCAGACTGGGGGTTATTCAGTTTGGAGAAAAGACGGCTGACGGGAAATCTCATTACAATGGAGAAATGGATGAGGGGACAGGACCCAGATTTTCTGATGATCTTTCTACACCTTGATCTGCAACAATGACAAGGAGGCGTCCTCTCCATCTTCTATATATATAATTCAGTCAGTCAGTCAGTCAGTCAAGGAAATCCCGCGTCGCTCATTGGTCCGGCAGCGGTCAATCAACGCCGCGGGATTTCTGAAAAAAGATGGCGGCAGTTAGCGGCTCATCTCCCGGCCGGCAACAGCAGAAGGAACCCGACCGCCGGACCCATCTGCGGGACGGAGATGCAGCCGGGAGATGAGCGGCGCGAGGCGCTCATCTCCCGGCCGGTAGCAGGGGAAGGACCGCCGGCGCCGCTGACCTCCATGCGGAAGGGAGGACCGGGGAGCGGCGCTGCGGGTCGGGATACTTCTGCTGCGAGCGCCCGCTATGTCCCGGGTTCTCGCAGCATAAGTAGCCGCACAGGCAGCGCTGCTCCCCGGTCCTCACCAAGACGATTCGATTATTGGTCGCGGTCTTCGGACCCGACCAATCACTGATCTTAGCGCAAAAGTTAAATACCGCTGTGCTGATTGGTCGCCGACGCTGCCCGCGACCAATCACCGATTTGGGCGCCACATTTAAATATCGGCCGCGACCAATCAGCACAGCGGTGTTTAAATGTGGAGCAAAGATCTGTGATTGGTCGCGACCGATATTTAAATTTGGTGCCCAAATCGGTGATTGGTCGCGGGCAGCGTCCGAGACCAATCAGCACAGTAGTGTTTCACTTTGGCCGCAAGATCAGTGATTGGTCGCGGGCCAAGTCCGCGACCAATCAACGATTTGTGCGGCACATTTAAATACCGGCCACGACCAATTGGATGTCAGCGCCGCTCCCCGGTCCTCCCTTCACGCCCTAGCCGCATGGATGTCAGCGGCGCTGCCTGTGCAGCTACTTCCGCTCCGAGAACCCGGGACATGAGCAGGCGCTCGGAGCAGAAGTATCCCGACCCGCAGCGCCGCTCCCCGGTCCTCCCTTCACACCCTAACCGCTGATGTCCCCACAGTATCCGCATGGTGTTACAAAGGTCCGGACATTTGTGTTAAAAATCGCTGATTGATCGCTGGTGCTGCCCGCGACCAATCACCGATTTGGGCGCCAAATTTAAATATCGGCCGCGACCAATCACCGATCTTGGCTCCACATTTAAACACCGCTGTGCTGATTGGTCGCGGTCGATATTTGAATTTGGCACCCAAATCGGTGATTGGTCGCGGGCAGCGCCAGCGACCAATCAGCGATTTTTAACACAAATGTCCGGACCTTTGTAACACCATGCGGATACTGTGGAGACATCAGCGGCTAGGGTGTGAAGGGAGGACCGGGGAGCGGCGCTGCCGGTCGGGATATTTCTGCTGCGAGCGCCCGCTCATGTCCCGGGTTCTCGCAGTGGAAGTAGCCGCACAGGCAGCGGCGCTCCCCGGTCCTCACTAATACGATTCCGCTCCCCGCTCCTCACCAATACGATTCGCTGATTGGTCGCGTGCAGAGAGCGCGACCAATCAGTGATCTTGGCGCTAAAGTTAAACACCGCTGTGCTGATTGGATGCGGACGCCAGACGCGTCCAATCACCGAGATTGGCGCCAAATTTAAACAACGCTCTGCTGATTGGTCGCGGACTCCAGCTGCGACCAATCAGCGATTTTGGCGCCAAATTTAAACACCGCTCTGCTGATTGATCGCGGTCGCTGGCCGAGATCAATCAGCAGTATTGGGGCCAAATTTAAACCTCACTCTGCTGATTGGTCGCAACCACCGGCCGCGACCAATCTGCGTTATTTTGTGCCAAATTTAAACAACGCTCTGCTGATTGGTCGCGGCCGTCAGCCGCGATTAATTAGCGATTTTGGCGCCAAATTTAAACATGCTCTCCAGTCCTCACTAACACGGTTTGCTGATTGGTCGCGGCCGCCGCCCGCGACTAAGCGATTTTGGCGCAAAATTCAACCACCGCTCTGCTGATTGGTCGAGGCCGCCGGCCGAGATCAATCAGCAGTATTGGTGCCAAATTTAAACACCGCTTCGCTGATTGGTCGCGGTGGCCGGCCGCGACCAAGCAGCGAAATTGGCACCAAATTTAAACGCTCTGCTGATTGGTAGAGGCCGCCGGCCGTGACCAATCAGCCATATTGGTGCCAAATTTAAACACCGCTTCGCTGATTGGTCGCGGTGGCCGGCCGCGACCAAGCAGCGAAATTGGCGCCAAATTTAAACACCGCTCTGCTGATTGGTCGCGGTTACCGGTCTCGAATAATCAGCATTATTAGTGCCAAATTTAAACACCGCTGTGCTGATTACTCGCGACCAATCTGCGATATAGGCGCCAAATTTTAACACCGCTTTGCTGATTGGTTACGGTTGCCGGCCTCGACCAATCAGCGATTTTGCCGCAAAATTGAAACACAGCTCTGCTGATTGCGCCCGGTCGGCCGCATACCTATTCTAGAATACCCGATGCATTAGAATCGGGCCACCATCTAGTCTAATCATAATAACAGACGGGGATTCTTTACTGTAAGAGCATTAAGACTATGGATCTCTCTGTCACATGATGCTGTCATGGTGGATTCACTACCAGTATACAAGGAGGGCCTGGACACCTTTCTTGAAGAATATAATCTTATAGTTTCTAGATTGTGTGATGATGGTGATCCAGGGAACTCGCCTGATTGCCGTTTGTGGAGTCAGGAAGGAATTTTCCCCTGATATGGGGCAATTAGCATCTGTCTCCCGGGGTTTTTGTTTTCTTTCCTCTAGATCAGTGTTTCCCAAACTCCAGTCCTCATGGCCCCACAGGTCATGTTTTCAGGATCTCCTTAGTGTTACACAGGTGATGGAAGTATCATCAAGACATCAGGAATTCTCTCACCTGTGCAACACTATGGAAATCCTGAAAACGTGACCTGTGGGGGGCCGTGAGGATGGGGTTTGGGGAACACTGCTCTAGATCAACGTGTTATTGTACTGGTTGAACTTGATGGACTTGTGCAGTCAACCTAAAAGGGAGTCAGCACAGAATGACTGTTCAAACCAAGCGCAGGCGCTTAGTGCATCATGGTGCAGCCAAACATTGAAGGTCGCCTTCCCACGTGCTTGTTTTCTCTCCATTTGCACACCTCGCCCCCCCCCACCTTTGATGATAGCTCTGGCTTCATAGAGCAATGTTTGGCCAAATCACGGTGCACCGAGGGCCGGTGCTTGGTTTAAACAGTCGTTCTGTGCTGTCAGACTCGTTTTAAATGTTTGGCCTCGCCAAAGGTGCACTAAGCGCCTGTGTTATCACAGAATAGTGAGGACCGGTGTAGAGCGTGAGGCGTGGACATGGTGGTATCACAATAGTGAGGACTGGTGTAGAGCGTGAGGCGTGGACATGGTGGTATCACAATAGTGAGGACGGATGTAGAGCGTGAGGCGTGGACATGGTGGTATCACAATAGTGAGGACGGGTGTAGAGCGTGAGGCGTGGACATGGTGGTATCACAATAGTGAGGACGGGTGTAGAGCGTGAGGCGTGGACATGGTGGTATCACAATAGTGAGGACGGGTGTAGAGCGTGAGGCGTGGACATGGTGGTATCACAATAGTGAGGACGGGTGAGATCGTGAGGCGTGGACATGGTGGTATCACAATAGTGAGGACGGGTGAGATCGTGAGGCGTGGACATGGTGGTATCACAATAGTGAGGACGGGTGTAGAGCGTGAGGCGTGGACATGGTGGTATCACAATAGTGAGGACGGGTGTAGAGCGTGAGGCGTAGACATGGTGGTATCACAATAGTGAGGATGGGTGAGATCGTGAGGCGTGGACATGGTGGTATCACAATAGTGAGGACGGGTGTAGAGCGTGAGGCGTGGACATGGTGGTATCACAATAGAGAGGGCGGGTGTAGAGCGTGAGGCGTGGACACGGTATCACAATAGTGAGGACGGGTGTAGAGCGTGAGGCGTGGACATGGTGGTATCACAATAGTGAGGACGGGTGAGATCGTGAGGCGTGGACATGGTGGTATCACAATAGTGAGGACGGGTGTAGAGCGTGAGGCGTGGACATGGTGGTATCACAATAGTGAGGACGGGTGTAGAGCGTGAGGCGTGGACGGGTGTAGAGCGTGAGGCGTGGACATGGTGGTATCACAATAGTGAGGACGGATGTAGAGCGTGAGGCGTGGACATGGTGGTATCACAATAGTGAGGACGGGTGTAGAGCGTGAGGCGTGGACATGGTGGTATCACAATGGTGAGGATGGGTGTAGAGCGTGAGGCGTGGACATGGTGGTATCACAATAGTGAGGACGGGTGTAGAGCGTGAGGCGTGGACATGGTGGTATCACAATAGTGAGGACGGGTGAGATCGTGAGGCGTGGACATGGTGGTATCACAATAGTGAGGATGGGTGAGATCGTGAGGCGTGGATATGGTGGTATCACAATAGTGAGGACGGGTGTAGAGCGTGAGGCGTGGACATGGTGGTATCACAATAGTGAGGACGGGTGTAGAGCGTGAGGCGTGGACATGGTGGTATCACAATAGTGAGGACGGGTGAGATCGTGAGGCGTGGACATGGTGGTATCACAATAGTGAGGACGGGTGTAGAGCGTGAGGCATGGACATGGTGGTAGCACAATAGTTAGGACGGGTGTAGAGCGTGAGGCGTGGACATGGTGGTAGCACAATAGTGAGGACGGGTGTAGAGCGTGAGGCATGGACATGGTGGTAGCACAATAGTGAGGACGGGTGTAGAGCGTGAGGCATGGACATGGTGGAAACACAATAGTTAGGACGGGTGTAGAGCGTGAGGCGTGGACTCTGTGTTGTCACACAATATAATCACATCTAGTAACAGAACCTTTAATGGATGTTTTATACAAAAGTGAACATTCGCTCTGAAGTCTTAAAACCCTATAATTCAAGAAACTATTTCCTCCATACGAAATGCACGTGTAGATAGTGAGTCGTGGACACGGTGGTATCACAATAGTGAGCACGGGTGTAGAGCGTGAGTCGTGGACCCGGTAGTGTCACAATAGTGAGGACGGGTGTAGATCGTGAGTCGTAGACGCGGTGGTATCACAATAGTGAGGACGGGTGTAGATCGTGAGTCGTGGACACGGTGGTATCACAATAGTGAGGACGAGTGTAGATCGTGAGTCGTGGACGCGGTGGTACCACAATAGTAAGGACGAGTGTAGACCGTGAGTCGTGGACGCGGTGGTATCACAATAGTGAGGACGAGTGTAGAGCGTGAGTCGTGGACGCGGTATCACAATAGTGAGGACGGGTGTAGATCGTGAGTCGTGGACGCGATGGTATCACAATAGTGAGGACGAGTGTAGATCGTGAGTCGTGGACGCGGTGGTATCACAATAGTGAGGACGGGTGTAGAGCGTGAGTCGTGGACGCGGTGGTATCACAATAGTGAGGACGGGTGTAGAGCGTGAGTCGTGGACACGGTGGTATCACAATAGTGAGGACGGGTGTAGAGCGTGAGTCGTGGACACGGTGGTATCACAATAGTGAGGACGGGTGTAGAGCGTGAGTCGTGGACGTGGTGGTATCACAATAGTGAGGACGGGTGTAGAGCGTGAGGCGTGGACATGGTGGTAACACAATAGTGAGGACGGGTGTAGATCGTGAGTCGTGGACACGGTGGTATCACAATAGTGAGGACGATTGTAGATAGTGAGTCGTGGACGCGGTGGTAACACACAATAGTGAGGACAGGTGTAGATCGTGAGTCGTGCACGCGGTAGTGTCACAATAGTGAGGACGGGTGTAGATCATGAGTCGTGGACGGGGTGGTAACACACAATAGTGAGGACGGGTGTAGAGCGTGAGTCGTGGACATGGTGGTATCACAATAGTGAGGACGGGTGTAGATCGTGAGTCATGGGCGCGGTGGTAACACAATAGTGAGGACGGGTGTAGATCGTGAGTCGTGGGCGCGGTGGTAACACAATAGTGAGGACGGGTGTAGATCGTGAGTCGTGGACGCGGTGGTAACACACAATAATGAGGACGGGTGTAGATCGTGAGTCGTGGACCCGATGGTATCATACAATAGTGAGGACGGGTGTAGAGCGTGAGTCGTGGACGCGGTGGTATCACAATAGTGAGGACGGGTGTAGATCGTGAGGCGTGGACATGGTGGTACACAATAGTGAGGACGGGTGTAGATCACGAGTCGTGCACGCGGTGGTAACACACAATAGTGAGGACGGGTGTAGAGCGTGAGTCGTGGGCGCGGTGGTATCATACAATAGTGAGGACGGGTGTAGATCGTGAGTCGTGGATGTGGTGGTAACACACAATAGTGAGGACGGGTGTAGAGCGTGAGTCGTGGGCGCGGTGGAGTCACACAATAGTGAGGACGGGTGTAGATCGTCAGTCGTGGATGCGGTGGTATCATACAATAGTGAGGACGGGTGTAGATCGTGAGTCGTGGGCGCGGTGGTATCATACAATAGTGAGGACGGGTGTAGAGCGTGAGTCATGGACGCGGTGGTAACACACAATAGTGAGGACGGGTGTAGATCGTGAGTCGTGGACCCGGTGGTATCACAATAGTGAGGACGGGTGTAGGTCGTGGGCGCGGTGGTAACACACAATAGTGAGGACGGGTGTAGATCGTGAGCGCAGTGGTAACACACAATAGTGAGAACGGGTGTAGATCGTGAGTCGTGGACCCGGTGGTATCATACAATAGTGAGGACGGGTGTAGAGCGTGAGTCGTGGACGCGGTGGTATCACACAATAGTGAGGACGGGTGTAGAGCGTGAGTCGTGGACATGGTGGTATCACAATAGTGAGGACGGGTGTAGATCGTGAGTCGTGGGCACGGTGGTAACACACAATAGTGAGAACGGGTGTAGATCGTGAGGTCGTGGGCGCGGTGGTAACACACAATAGTGAGGACGGGTGTAGATCGTGAGTCGTGGACGCGGTGGTAACACACAATAGTGAGGACGGGTGTAGATCGTGAGTCGTGGACCCGATGGTATCATACAATAGTGAGGACGGGTGTAGAGCGTGAGTCGTGGACGCGGTGGTATCACAATAGTGAGGACGGGTGTAGATTGTGAGGCGTGGACATGGTGGTACACAATAGTGAGGATGGGTGTAGATCATGAGTCGTGGACGCGGTGGTAACACAATAGTGAGGACGGGTGTAGAGCGTGAGTCGTGGGCGCGGTGGTATCATACAATAGTGAGGACGGGTGTAGATCGTGAGTCGTGGATGTGGTGGTAACACACAATAGTGAGGACGGGTGTAGAGCGCGAGTCATGGACGCGGTGGTAACACACAATAGTGAGGACGGGTGTAGATTGTGAGTCGTGGGTGCGGTGGTAACACAATAGTGAGGACGGGTGTAGATCGTGAGTCGTGGGCGCGGTAGTGTCACAGTAGTGAGGACGGGTGTAGAGCGTGAGTGGTTGGCGTGGTGGATTCACACAATAGTGAGGACGGGTGTAGATCGTGAGCGCGGTGGATTCACACAATAGTGAGGACGGGTGTAGATCGTGAGTCGTGGGCGCGGTGGATTCACACAATAGTGAGGACGGGTGTAGATCGTGAGTCGTGGGCGCGGTAGAGTCACACAATAGTGAGGACGGGTGTAGATCGTGAGTCGTGGGCGCGGTGGTAACACACAATAGTGAGAACGGGTGTAGATCGTGAGTCGTGGGCGCGGTGGTAACACACAATAGTGAGGACGGGTGTAGATCGTGAGTCGTGGGTGCGGTGGAGTCACACAATAGTGAGGACGGGTGTAGATCGTGAGTCGTAGGCGCGGTGGTAACACACAATAGTGAGGACGGGTGTAGATCGTGAGTCGTGGGTGCGGTGGAGTCACACAATAGTGAGGACGGGTGTAGATCGTGAGTCGTGGGCGCGGTAGTGTCACAGTAGTGAGGACGGGTGTAGAGCGTGAGTGGTGGGCGTGGTGGATTCACACAATAGTGAGGACGGGTGTAGATCGTGAGCGCGGTGGATTCACACAATAGTGAGGACGGGTGTAGATCGTGAGTCGTGGGCGCGGTGGATTCACACAATAGTGAGGACGGGTGTAGAGCGTGAGTCGTGGTCGCGGTGGATTCACACAATAGTGTGGACGGGTGTAGATCGTGAGTCGTGGGCGCGGTGGATTCACACAATAGTGAGGACGGGTGTAGATCGTGAGTCGTGGGCGCAGTAGAGTCACACAATAGTGAGGACGGGTGTAGATCGTGAGTCGTGGGCGCGGTGGTAACACACAATAGTGAGAACGGGTGTAGATCGTGAGTCGTGGGCGCGGTGGTAACACACAATAGTGAGGACGGGTGTAGATCGTGAGTCGTGGGTGCGGTGGAGTCACACAATAGTGAGGACGGGTGTAGATCGTGAGTCGTAGGCGCGGTGGTAACACACAATAGTGAGGACGGGTGTAGATCGTGAGTCGTGGGTGCGGTGGAGTCACACAATAGTGAGGACGGGTGTAGATCGTGAGTCGTGGGCGCGGTGGAGTCACACAATAGTGAGGACGGGTGTAGATCGTGAGTCGTGGGCGCGGTGGAGTCACACAATAGTGAGGACGGGTGTAGATCGTGAGTCGTGGGTGCGGTGGAGTCACACAATAGTGAGGACGGGTGTAGATCGTGAGTCGTGGGCGCGGTGGAGTCACACAATAGTGAGGACGGGTGTAGATCGTGAGTCGTGGGTGCGGTGGAGTCACACAATAGTGAGGACGGGTGTAGATCGTGAGTCGTGGGTGCGGTGGTAACACACAATAGTGAGGACGGGTGTAGATCGTGAGTCGTGGGTGCGGTGGTAACACACAATAGTGAGGACGGGTGTAGAGCGTGAGTCGTGGGTGCGGTGGAGTCACACAATAGTGAGGACGGGTGTAGAGCGTGAGTCGTGGGCGCGGTGGAGTCACACAATATAACATCTAGTAACAGAACGCTTCCTTTAATGGATGTTTTATACAAAAGTGAAGCCATAAAACCCTATAATACAAGAAACAATATTTCCTCCGTCCACATCGCACAATTTCCTTCTCACAGAGCAGCAGTAACAGAACGCTGCAGATTCTCTGCAGAAACCTTTGGTGCCGTCTACACGACAGGAACGAGGCCACATTTTACCATTTGTACCACAAGACCCCGAACAACAGACAAGAAACACGAGGACATGAACAGAAGGACAAAAGAAATCAGGAATCTCCTCCGTGTAACCAGAAGTCGGATCAGCGGAGACTCGTCCTCGCACACCTTATCCAGACATGGCGGCCGCCAGCGCCTTCACTTCAAAGGCCTCCGGAGGAATGGCACCCCGACTCTGTAAAGGGAAACCGATAATAAAGGAAAACCAAATCATACGTGTAAACCTGGAGACCAGACAGAAGCATCATTTACCCCTTTATACAGTCAGGGGGTGAGCGCTCTTAAAGGGGTTCTCCATTTATATGGAGATAAACATTAAATGGATTCTCTTATCAAGACGACTGCTCTCTATATACCGTATTAGTGCTTATAGATATTATAGAGGGGTCTCCCGCCCCGAACCCCCAGCTGTGAGCTAGAATAATACCTGGCCCCACCATCCCCCCCGGTGCATAACGTCCGGCACCATCTTGCCCCCCCCCGGTGTATAATGTCCTGCCCCATCTCGTCCCCTCCCCGGATGTATCATGTCCGGTCCCATCTCCCCCCTTCCTGGTGTATAACATCCAGCCCCATTGCTCCTCCTGTGCATAACGTCCGGCACCATCTTGCCCCCCCGGTGTATAATGTCCTGCCCCATTTCGTCCCCTCCCCGGATGTATCATGTCCGGTCCCATCCCCCCCCTTCCTGGTGTATAACATCCAGCCCCATTGCTCCTCCTGTGCATAACGTCCGGTCCCATCGACCCCCGATGCATAACGTCTGGCCCTTCCCCCCGCTGTGCATAACATTCAGTGCCATCGCCCCCCATGCATAACTTCCGACCCCATCATCCCCCGGTGTAACATCTGGTCCCGTTGCGGTGTGATGTCTTCTGGATAAAGGGGCAACAATTCCCACCAATGCCTCCAAAATCTTATAGAAATCCTTCCCAGAAGAGCAGAAGCCGTTCTATCTGTGGAGGAGCGACTCCATATTAATGTCTATGGGTGTAAGATGGGAGGTGAGAGCTCCCTGGAGGTGAATGTGGAGGGGGCACATACTTTTCTCCAGATATTGTATGTACAGTGATTCCATAGAGCAAGAACTGATCTTTGCAGCTGTAATCAGCTCTGGCCAATAGAGGGCAGCACTGAACCTCTAAACACCTCCACAGGACACATGCAAAGACCTTCAGAGATACAGTGCAGGTGTCGGCTTCAGGTCACTGGAGACAGTCAGCAAGTAGGTTGCTTAATAAAACCATTTACTTTCAGGTGATGAAACACTTTCTTTGCTTGATGCACATCCCAGTTGTTGTCGTCAAGACATCTGTATGGGGAAAAGAGATTTTATCAAAAGACACCGACCACGGCGGCAGGAAGCCCATCGCCCGTGGCTGGTGTCACCTAAAGTTACATGATATAGAGGCAAAACCTCAGCTGTGAGAAGTGTCGGGGCTGCACAGGTTTTCAGTACCTTAATGGAAAGTGAAATGTTCCTATTCAGTGACAGAAAGCAGAGATCTTGGATACAAAGTGTATGATGAGGTTACAGAACCCCCCGCGCCCAGTGCCGCGCACCGCGGTCTCACTCACTTCAGAGCCCAGTCCGGCTTCATCCTCGTGTACGCGGAGAATGAGTGGACGGTGTCCCTGGCGGCGGCGGAAGGGGCTTTCTCGCAGATCGCTGGGACAGGTTTGGGGGGCTCAAGTGATGGCGTTTCTTGCGGACCCCCGTATGCATTCAGTATAACCATCTGATCATTCAAAATCTGAGCGCTGGAAAAAGAGGAAAACAAAAAAGTAACTGAATTATTAGTGATTTCAATATCTCGGCTTGCTTTCAGTGAATGGGACCATGTTTGTTACACAGACCGGATTCCTCTCACTGCTAATCATTTACTAACTGGGGTCTACGCAATATGCTGTACAGATTTTATGCCTCGCGATGTAATTAAGAATATTCTCATTCATTGATGGCAAGCAGAGATCTGAAAACGCTGAAAAAATAGAAATATAAATTACCGTATATGCTCGAGTATAAGCCAAGGCACCTAATTTTACCACAAAAAACTGGGAAAACTTATTGACTTGAGTATAAACCCTAATTTGGGAAATGCAGCAGCTACTGGTAAATTTCCCCATCCTGGTACGCATGGCCCCCTCATCCCCAATCCTGGTATGCATGGACCCCTCATCCCTAATTCTGTTGTGCATGGCTCCCTCATCCCCAATCCTGGTACGCATGGCCCCCTCATCCCCAATCCTGGTACGCATGGCCCCCTCATCCCCAATCCTGGTACGCATGGCCCCCTCATCCCCAATCCTGGTACGCATGGCACCCTCATCCCCAATTCTGTTGTACATGGCCCCCTCATCCCTAATCCTGGTATACATGCCCCCCTCATCCCCAATCCTGGTATGCATGGCAGCCCTCATCCCCAATCCAGGTATGCATGGCAGCCCTCATCCCCAATCCAGGTATGCATGGCAGCCCTCATCCCCCAATCCAGGTATGTATGGCACCCCTCATCCCCCAATCCTGGTATGTACGGTACCCCTCATCCCCCAATCCTGGTATGCATGCCCCCCCATCCCCAATCCTCGTATGCATGGCACCCTCATGTCTAATCCTGGTATGTATGGTCCCCTCATCCCCAATCCTGGTATGCATGGCCTCCTCATCCCCAATCCTGGTATGCATGGCACCCCTATCCCCAATCCTGGTATGTGTGGGCCCCCTCATCCCCCAATCCGGGATTGTATGCCCCCCATCCCCAATCCTGGTATGCATGGCCTCCTCATACCCAATCCTGGTATGTATGGCCTTCCCATCCCCAATCCTGGTATGTATGGACCCCCTCATTCCCCAATCCTGGTATGCATGGCCGCATTACTGCACACACAAAAAAATAATCAAACACTGAAGGTACGTGCACACAATCAGTAATTGCTGCGGATTGTACGCTGCGCACTTGCGCTGCGTGCAATCCGCAGATGCCAGATGTTATAGAATAGTGGATGGGATTTATACAGATCCCATGCCCACTATGCGTCTCCATACACCTGCGGCTCACCCGCAGACACGGACATGCGGCGCGTCTTCCCAGACCTCAGTATGTCAATTTCTCTTGCGGAGACACTAGTCTCCGCAAGAGAAATTCTATCAGTGCAATGTATAGGATGCGGTGAATCCGCATGGCTCAATGAACACATGCGGATTTACCAGCGTGCAGCGCTTTGGACGCAGCATAAAGTATGCTGCGTTCAAAGCGCTGCCAATAACGCCCATGTGCACATACCCTTATACTCACCTTCCTTCCTCACCTCTGCTCTGCGTCCTTTTCTGCTGCAGCAGCTCATGTCAGCATCTGAGCAGCGCATGACGTCACTGCCATGCGCTCTCAGACGCTGAGCTGCTGGCACATTCACTCCTCTCCACCCCGGGACTATGGGCGTGGAGAAGAGTGAATATGCACTCTCTTTAGTAGCGGGCACTGTCAGCAGGATCTGCGGCTCAACGCTTCTCTGTGTCCGCTACTAAAGAGAATGAATATTCATTCTTCTCCACGCCCATGGGAGTGGAGAAGAGGGAATATTAATTTCTCTTTAGCGCGGGCACACGTGGTAGCTGCAGCAGCGGCTACTGCGTGTGCCCCGCTCCTCCACCGTCGCAACCTCCCCCAGCACTATCCACCACCAGAATTTCTATATACTCGAGTATATACCAGAGTATAAGCCGAGAGGGGCTTTATCAGAACAAAAAATGTGCTGAAAAACTCGGCTTATACTCGAGTATATACGGTATATTAAAAATCTGGTGAATTACATGATGATTGGAAGAGATGAGATCAATCATAACCTATGCAGCGGATACCACCACTGGCGGCCTCAGTATTCCTGTAGCCAGAAGACCACCGCCAGGAGGAGTTAACAGAGCGGCCGGTCATACATGCACCCTGCCTCCGCCAGGAGGAGTTAACAGAGCGGCCGGTCATACATGCACCCTGCCTCCGCCAGGAGGAGTTAACAGAGCGGCCGGTCATACATGCACCCTGCCTCCGCCAGGAGGAGTTAACAGAGCGGCCGGTCATACATGTGTAGCACCCTGAGGGCTCGGCTGCTACAGGGGTATTGCACCTCGACCCAGAGGTGTGATATTCCACTCCCGGGTAAGGATGGAGTGTGGACCAGGACTCAGTAAGCTGCATACACCACACACACCCCATTTCCGAGGGACAGCTCTACGGGGCTCCCATTTATATATATATGTAGGCACAACTGACCATGTCCCTGGCTGGAGTGGGGAGGGGGAGGAAAACCCAGTGGTGTAGGAGCAGATAGGGGTGGCTCTCTGGGCATAGGTAGGAGCCCATTGGTTGCTAGTCACCTGGGCTCACACATAGAGGGAGGTATATAAGGTGGGCACCATCTTAGAGTAGTCAGTTCAGTCCAGTCAGGAGGAGAAGAGAGAAGGAGAGTTCAGCCAGAGAGGGCTGACGGGGAGCTGTGGCTCAGTCTGGGCCCAGCTCCACGAGGCCGGCCTGGAGTGGAGGCCAGAGCCAGAGGAGAGGAACAGAAACAGCAAGGAACTGGAACAGAAAGGAAACAAGGAACAGCACATTAAGAGAGGCTCAGAGACACCAGAGAAGAAGGGACCCCATAGGCCCAGGAGAGTGCGGGTGAAGGGTTGGCAGAGCAGGGTACCGGAACCCAAATTGGTGGAGGCAACAAATTCCTCAGCCAAAGACCGAAGGTTGTGACCACATCTTGGTGCGACCCCTCACTACATCCACCAGGAAAGCATACCACATAGGGTCAGGGAAACCGGAGAGAGGTTTCGCCAAGAGAAGGCCCGAGGAAGCTGGACAAAGGTGGGTCACTGGTGGGGACGGCCAGAGCAAGAAAGAGAAGGGAGCCCTGTGCCACGCTCTGGAATTGCCTGGGAGTTGGTCGAGCCCCTTGCCTGGTGGACGCAGCACGGCTTGGGCAGTCACCGCCGGTACAGACGTGACTAGGACCAGTAAAGAACTGTGAGTAAAGCATTGGAAACTGCAACCACACGTCTCTGTGTTTCATCGCCGCACCAGCACCATTAGTACTGGGACGCTCACACCATCACTCCCATCATGCACACTAGCTGCCCTGAGGCAATGCTTCTCCCGTGGGGAGTTATCCCATACTTGGCTGCACATACAACATCAGCAGTCTGCGGCACAGCGGCGGTCTCCACTGACCGCAATCCACGGGTAGCGTAGTCGGACACTAATTATTACACTAAGACTGCCACTGGTTTGAAAGCCCTGGGCACGGACCGGGTCACCGCCACTGAAGACTACAACCCCCAGCGATAGTCTTCCGTGGCGATAGGTGATATTACAGCTCACCTCCTCCTCCTGTACAATGACTGATAACACCTCTATATATAGTAGATTACACAGGATCCACCATTCACAATAGGTGATATCACAGCACACCTCCTCCTCCTGTATAATGACTGATAACACCTCTATATACAGTAGATAACACAGGATCCACCATTTACAATAGGTGAGATCACAGCTCACCACCTCATCCTCCTGTACAATAAATGATAACACCTCTATATACAGTAGATAACACAGGATCCACCATTTACAATAGGTGAGATCACAGCTCACCCCCTCCTCCTCCTGTACAATGACTGATAACACCTCTATATACAGTAGATAACACAGGATCCACCATTTACAATACGTGAGATCACAACTCACCTCCTCCTCCTCCTCCTTTATAATGACTGATAACACCTCTATATACAGTAGGTAACACAGGATCCACCATTCACAATAGATATCACAGCTCAACTCCTCTTCCTGTATAATGACTGATAACACCTCTATATACAGTAGGTAACACAGTATCCACCATTCACAATAGGTGAGATCACAGCTCACCCCCTCCTCCTCCTGTACAATGACTGATAACACCTCTATATACAGTAGATAACACAGGATCCACCACTCACAATAGGTGAGATCACAGCTCACCTCCTCCTCCTGTACAATGACTGATAACACCTCTATATACAGTAGATAACACAGGGGACCCACCATTCACAATAGGTGATATCACAGCTCACCTCCTACTGTACAATGACTGATAACACCTCACCTCCTCCTGTACAATGACTGATAACACCTCTATATACAGTAGATAACACAGGGGACCCACCATTCACAATAGGTGATATCACAGCTCACCTCCTCATCCTGTATAATGACTGATAACACCTCTATATACAGTAGATAACACAGGATCCACCATTCACAATAGGTGAGATCACAGCTCACCCCCTCCTCCTCCTATACAATGACTGATAGCACATCTATATACAGTAGATAGCACAGGATCCACCATTCACAATAGGTGATATCACAGCTCACCTTCTCCTCCTGTACAATGACTGATAACACCTCTATATACAGTAGATAACACAGGATCCACCATTCACAATAAGTGTCATCACAGCTCACCTCCTCCTGTACAATGACTGATAACACATCTATATACAGTAGTTAACACAGGGGACCAAACATTCACAATAGGTGATATCACAGCTCACCTCCTCCTCCTGTATAATGACTGATAACACCTCTATATACAGTAGGTAACACAGGATCCACCATTCACAATAAGTGATATCACAGCTAACCTCCTCCTCCTATACAATGACAGATAACACCTCTATATACAGTACATAACAAAGGGGACCCACCATTCACAATAGGTGGTATTACAGCTCACCTTCTCCCCCTGTATAATGACTGATAACACATCTATATACAGTAGGTAACACAGGATCCACAATTCACAATAGGTGATATCACAGCTCACCTACTCCTCCTCCTGTACAATGACTGATAACACCTCTATATACAGTAGTTAACACAGGATCCACCATTCACAATAGGCGATATCACAGCTCACCTCCTCCTCCTCCTGTACAATGACTGATAACACAGGATCCAACATTCACAATAGGTGAGATCACAGCTCACCCCTTCCTCCTCCTGTACAATGACTAATAACACCTCTATATACAGTAGATAACACAGAGGACCCACCATTCACAATAGGTGATATCACAGCTCACCTCCTCTTCCTGTATAATGATTGATAACAAATCTATGTACCGCAGGTAACACAGGATCCTCCATTCACAATAGGTGATGTCACAGATCACCTCCTCCTCCTGTACAATGACTGATAACACCTCTATATATAGTAGATAACACAGGATCCACCATTCACAATAGGTGACATCACAGCTCACCTCCTCCTCCTGTACAATGACTGATAACACCTCTATATACAGTAGATAACAGGATCCACCTTTCACAATAGTTGATATCATAGCTCACCTACGCCGCCTGTACAATGAACGATAACACCTCTATATACAGTAGATTACACAGGATCCACCATTCACAATAGGTGACATCACAGCTCACCTCCTCCTCCTCCTCTACAAGGACTGATAACACCTCTATATACAGTAGATTACACAGGATCCACCATTCACAATAGGTGATATCACAGCTCACCTCCTCCTCCTGTACAATGAATGATAACACCTCTATATACAGTAGATAACACAGGATCCACCATTCACAATAGGTGATGTCACAGTTCACCTCCTCCTCCTGTACAATGAATGATAACACCTCTATATACATTAGATTACACAGGATCCACCATTCACAATCGGTAAGATCACAGCTCACCCCCTCCTCCTCCTGTACAATGACTGATAACACCTCTACATACAGTAGATAACACAGGGGACCCAACAATCACAATAGGTGGTATTACAGCTCACCTCCTCCTCCTCCTGCACAATGACTGATAACACCTCTATATACAGTAGATAACACAGGATCCACCATTCACAATAGGTGATATCACAGCTCACCTCCTCCTCCTCCTGTACAATGACTGATAACACCTCTATGTACAGTAGATAACACAGGATCCACTATTCACAATAGGTGAGATCACAGCTCACCTCCTCCTCCTTTACAATGATTGATATCACCTCTTTATACAGTAGATAACACAGGATCCACCTTTTACAATAGGTGATATCACAGCTCACCTCCTCCAACTCCTGTACAATGACTGATATCACCTCTATATACAGTAGATGACACAGGGAACACACCATTCACAATAGGTGATGTCACAGCTCACCTCTCCAACTGTACAATTACTGATAACACCTCTATATACAGTAGATAACACGGGATCCACAATCCACAAAAGGTGATATCACAGCACACCTCCTCATGCTCTACAATGACTGATAACACCTCTATATACAGTAGATGACACAGGGGACCCTCCATTCACAATAGGTGATGTCACAGCTCACCTCCTCCTCCTCCTGTACAATGACTGATGAAACCTCTATATACAGTAGATTACACAGGATCCTCCATTCACAATAGGTGAGATCACAGCTCACCTCCTCCTCCTCCTGTACAATGACTGATAACACCTCTTTATACAGTAGATAACAAAGGGGACCCATCATTCACAATAGGTGGTATCACAGCTCACCTCATCCCCCTGTATAATGACTGATAACACCTCTATATACAGTAGGTAACACAGGATCCACCATTCACAATAGGTGATATCACAGCTCACCTCCTCCTCCTGTACAATGACTGATAACACCTTTTTATACAGTAGATAACACAGGATCCTCCATTCACAATAGGTGATATCACAGCTCACCTCCTCCTCCTGTACAAGGACTGATGACACCTCTATATACAGTAGATAACACAGGTTCCACCATTCACAATAGGTGGTATTACAGCTCACCTCCTCCTCCTATACAATGACGGATAACACCTCTATATACAGTACATAACAAAGGGGACCCACCATTCACAATAGGTGGTATTACAGCTCACCTTCTCCCCCTGTATAATAACTGATAACACCTCTATATACAGTAGGTAACACAGGATCCACCATTCACAATAGGCGAGATCACAGCTCACCTCTTCCTGTACAATGAATGATAACACCTCTATATACAGTAGATAACACAGGATCCACCATTCACAAAAGGAAATATCACAGCTCACCTCCTCATGCTGTACAATGACTGATAACACCTCTACATATAGCAGATGACACAGGGGACCCACCATTCACAATAGGTGATGTCACAGCTCTCCTCCTCCTCCTCCTCCTGTACAATGACTGATAACACCTCTATATATAGTAGATAACACAGGACCCACCATTCACAATAGGTGATATCACAGCTCACCTCCTCATGCTGTACAATGACTGATAACACCTCTATATATAGCAGATGACACAGGGGACCCACCATTCACAATAGGTGATGTCACAGCTCTCCTCCTCCTCCTCCTCCTGTACAATAACTGATAACACCTCTATATACAGTAGATAACACAGGATCCACCATTCACAATAGGTGAGATCACAGCTCATCTACGCCGCCTGTACAATGAATGATAACTATATATACAGTAGATTACACAGGATCCACCATTAACAATAGGTGAGATCACAGCTCACCTCCTCCTCCTGTACAATGACTGATAACACCTCTATATACAGTAGGTAACACAGGATCCACCATTCACAATAGGTGAGATCACAGCTCACCTCCTCCTCCTCCTGTACAATGACTGATAACCTCTATATACAGTAGGTAACACAGGATCCACCATTCACAATAGGTGATATCACAGCTCACCTACTCCTCCTCCTGTACAATGACTGATAACACCTCTATATACAGTAGATAACACAGGATCCACCATTCACAATAGGTGGTATTACAGCTCACCTCCTCCTCCTCCTGTTCAATGACTGGTAACACCTCTATATACAGTAGATAACACAGGGTCCACCATTCACAATAGGTGAGATCACAGCTCACCTCTTCCTGTACAATGAATGATAACACCTCTATATACAGTAGATAACACAGGATCCACCATTCACAATAGGTGGTATTACAGCTCACCTCCTCCTCCTCCTGTTCAATGACTGGTAACACCTCTATATACAGTAGATAACACAGGATCCTCTATTCACAATAGGTGAGATCACAGCTCACCTCCTTCTCCTCCTCTTGTACAATGACTGAAAACACCCCTATGTACAGTAGATGACACAGGGGACCAACCATTCACAATAGGTGATATCACAGCTCACCTCCTCCTCCTGTATAATGACTGATAACACCTCTATATACAGTAGATAACACAGGATCCACCATTCACAATAGGTGATATCACAGCTCACCTCCTCATGCTGTACAATGACTGATAACACCTCTATATACAGTAGATAACACAGGATCCACCATTCACAATAGGTGAGATCACAGCTCACCTCCTCCTCCTCCTGTACAATGAATGATAACACCTCTATATACAGTAGATGACACAGGGGATCCACCATTCACAATAGGTGAGATCACAGCTCACCTCCTCCTCCTCCTGTACAATGACTGATGACACCTCTATATACAGTAGATAACACAGGATCCTCTATTCACAATAGGTGAGATCACAGCTCACCTCCTTCTCCTCCTGTACAATGACTGATAACACCTCTATATACAGTAGGTAACACGGGATCCACCATTCACAATAGGTGATATCACAGCTCACCTCCTCCTCCTGTACAATGAATGATAACACCTCTATATACAGTAGATAACACAGGATCCACCATTCACAATAGGTGAGATCACAGCTCACCTCCTCCTGTACAATGACTGATAACACCTCTATATACAGTAGATAACACAGGATCCACCATTCACAATAGGTGATATCACAGCTCACCTCCTCCTCCTGTACAATGAATGATAACACCTCTATATACAGTAGATAACACAGGATCCACCATTCACAATAGGTGAGATCACAGCTCACCTCCTCCTGTACAATGACTGATAACACCTCTATATACAGTAGATAACACAGGATCCACCATTCACAATAGGTGATATCACAGCTCACCTCCTCTTCCTGTATAATGCGGATTGCACATTTTCTGTACAATAAACCTCATTTCAAGGCAGAAACATTACTGTGTCCAACAGTTATTACATAGATCAAACTGAAATAGCTGTTGCAAAAACACCAATTTTAAGAAAGCATTAAGCTTAAGATTAATAGGGGTGCCCAAACTTTTTCATATAACTGTATATATAATTATATACACAGTGGGGGAAATAATTATTTGATCCCCTGCTGTCTTTCTTAGTTTGCCCACTGACAAAGACATGAACAGTCTATAATTTTAAGGGTAGGTTAATTTTAACATTGAGAGATAGAATATCCCAAAAAAAAATGAAGAAAATCACATTGTATAAATTAGATGATTTTTCTGCATTTTGCAGTGAGAAATAAGTATTTGATCCCTCTGGAAAACAACACTTAATACTTGGTGGTAAAACACATGTTGGCAGCACAGCAGTCAGACGTTGTTTGTAGCTGATGATGAGGGTTGTGCACATGTCGGGAGGAATTTTGCTCCACTCCTCTTTGCAGATCATCTCTAAATCATTAAGATTTTGAGGCTGTCGCTTGGCAAATCGGAGCTTTAACCTCCTCCATAAGTTTTCTATGGGATTAAGGCCTGGAGACTGGCTAGGCCACTCCATGACCTTACTGTAGTTCTTTATGATCCACTCCTTTGTTGCTTTGGCTGTATGTTTTGGGTCATTGCCTTGCTGGAAAGACCTAGCCACGACCCATCTTCAATGCTCTTACTGAGGGAAGGAGGTTGTTGGCCAAAATCTCGCGATACATGACGCCATCCATCTTCCCTTCAATACGGTGCAGTCGTCATGTCCCCTTTGCAGAAAAGCACCCCCAAAGTATGTTTCCCCCACCATGCTTCACGGTTGGAACAATGTTCTTAGGGTTGTACTTCCTTCTTCTTCCTCCAAACACGGCCAATTGAGTTAATGCTAAAGAGCTCAATTTTTGTCTCATCTGACCACAGCACCTTCTCCCAATAACTCACAGAATCATCCAGGTATTCATTGCCAAACTTCAGATGGGCCTGCACATGTGCCTTCTTGAGCAGGGGGACCTCGCGGGCACTGCAGGATTTTTAACCTTTAAAGCGGAATGTGTTACCAATGGTTTGCTTGGTGACTGTGGTCCCAGCTGCCTGGAGATCATTAGCAAGTTTCCCCCGTGTAGTTTTAGGCTGATCTCTCACCTTCCTCATGATCAAGGATACCCCCTCGAGGTGAGATTTTGCATGGTGCCCCAGATCAATGTCTATTGACAGTCATTTTGTATTTCTTTCATTTTCTTACAATTGCACCAACAGTTGTCTCCTCCTCACCCAGAGTCTTACTTATGGTTTTGTAGCCCATTCCAGCTTTGTGCAGGTCTATGATCTGGTCCCCGACATCCTTAGAAAGCTCTTTGGTCTTGCCCATGTGGTAGAGGTTAGAGTCTGACTGATTAATGGAGTCTGTGGACAAGAGTCTTTTATACAGGTGACTATGTAAGACAGCTGTCTTTACTGCAGGTAACGAGTTGATTAGGAGCGTCTAACTGGTCTGTAGCAGCCAGAACTCATAATGGTTTGTAGGGGATGAAATACTTATTTCTCACTGCAAAATGCAAAAAAAATTATCTAATTTATACAATGTGATTTTCTTGATTCTTTTGGGCAGGGATATTCTATCTCTCAATGTTAAAATTACCCTTAAAATTATAGACTGTTCATGTCTTTGTCAGTGGGCAAACTTAGAAAAACCCGCAAGGGATCAAATATTTATTTCCCCCAGTGTGTGTGTGTGTGTGTGTGTGTGTGTGTGTGTGTGTGTGTGTGTGTGTGTGTGTGTGGGCAGGTGTTTGTGTGTGTGTGTGTGTGTGTGTGTGTGTGGGCAGGTGTTTGTGTGTGTGTGGGCAGGTGTGTATGTGTGTGGGCAGGTGTGTGTATGTGTGTGTGTGTGTGTGGGCAGGTGTGTGTGTGTGTGGGCAGGTGTTTGTGTGTGTGTGTGGGCAGGTGTGTATGTGTGTGTGTGTGGGCAGGTGTGTGTATGTGTGTGTGTGTGGGCAGGTGTGTGTGTGTGGGCAGGTGTGTTTGTGTGTGGGCAGGTGTGTTTGTGTGTGGGCAGGTGTGTGTGTTTGTGTGTGTGTAGCGCGGGCACACGTGGTAGCTGCAGCAGCGGCTACTGCGTGTGCCCCGCTCCTCCACCGTCGCAACCTCCCCCAGCACTATCCACCACCAGAATTTCTATATACTCGAGTATATACCAGAGTATAAGCCGAGAGGGGCTTTATCAGAACAAAAAATGTGCTGAAAAACTCGGCTTATACTCGAGTATATACGGTATATTAAAAATCTGGTGAATTACATGATGATTGGAAGAGATGAGATCAATCATAACCTATGCAGCGGATACCACCACTGGCGGCCTCAGTATTCCTGTAGCCAGAAGACCACCGCCAGGAGGAGTTAACAGAGCGGCCGGTCATACATGCACCCTGCCTCCGCCAGGAGGAGTTAACAGAGCGGCCGGTCATACATGCACCCTGCCTCCGCCAGGAGGAGTTAACAGAGCGGCCGGTCATACATGCACCCTGCCTCCGCCAGGAGGAGTTAACAGAGCGGCCGGTCATACATGTGTAGCACCCTGAGGGCTCGGCTGCTACAGGGGTATTGCACCTCGACCCAGAGGTGTGATATTCCACTCCCGGGTAAGGATGGAGTGTGGACCAGGACTCAGTAAGCTGCATACACCACACACACCCCATTTCCGAGGGACAGCTCTACGGGGCTCCCATTTATATATATATGTAGGCACAACTGACCATGTCCCTGGCTGGAGTGGGGAGGGGGAGGAAAACCCAGTGGTGTAGGAGCAGATAGGGGTGGCTCTCTGGGCATAGGTAGGAGCCCATTGGTTGCTAGTCACCTGGGCTCACACATAGAGGGAGGTATATAAGGTGGGCACCATCTTAGAGTAGTCAGTTCAGTCCAGTCAGGAGGAGAAGAGAGAAGGAGAGTTCAGCCAGAGAGGGCTGACGGGGAGCTGTGGCTCAGTCTGGGCCCAGCTCCACGAGGCCGGCCTGGAGTGGAGGCCAGAGCCAGAGGAGAGGAACAGAAACAGCAAGGAACTGGAACAGAAAGGAAACAAGGAACAGCACATTAAGAGAGGCTCAGAGACACCAGAGAAGAAGGGACCCCATAGGCCCAGGAGAGTGCGGGTGAAGGGTTGGCAGAGCAGGGTACCGGAACCCAAATTGGTGGAGGCAACAAATTCCTCAGCCAAAGACCGAAGGTTGTGACCACATCTTGGTGCGACCCCTCACTACATCCACCAGGAAAGCATACCACATAGGGTCAGGGAAACCGGAGAGAGGTTTCGCCAAGAGAAGGCCCGAGGAAGCTGGACAAAGGTGGGTCACTGGTGGGGACGGCCAGAGCAAGAAAGAGAAGGGAGCCCTGTGCCACGCTCTGGAATTGCCTGGGAGTTGGTCGAGCCCCTTGCCTGGTGGACGCAGCACGGCTTGGGCAGTCACCGCCGGTACAGACGTGACTAGGACCAGTAAAGAACTGTGAGTAAAGCATTGGAAACTGCAACCACACGTCTCTGTGTTTCATCGCCGCACCAGCACCATTAGTACTGGGACGCTCACACCATCACTCCCATCATGCACACTAGCTGCCCTGAGGCAATGCTTCTCCCGTGGGGAGTTATCCCATACTTGGCTGCGCATACAACATCAGCAGTCTGCGGCACAGCGGCGGTCTCCACTGACCGCAATCCACGGGTAGCGTAGTCGGACACTAATTATTACACTAAGACTGCCACTGGTTTGAAAGCCCTGGGCACGGACCGGGTCACCGCCACTGAAGACTACAACCCCCAGCGATAGTCTTCCGTG
Organism: Phyllobates terribilis; assembly: GCF_046119375.1. Lineage (NCBI taxonomy): Eukaryota > Metazoa > Chordata > Amphibia > Anura > Dendrobatidae > Phyllobates > Phyllobates terribilis. The sequence goes on from NW_027363421.1 coordinate 65,618, forward strand.
GCGATAGGTGATATTACAGCTCACCTCCTCCTCCTGTACAATGACTGATAACACCTCTATATATAGTAGATTACACAGGATCCACCATTCACAATAGGTGATATCACAGCACACCTCCTCCTCCTGTATAATGACTGATAACACCTCTATATACAGTAGATAACACAGGATCCACCATTTACAATAGGTGAGATCACAGCTCACCACCTCATCCTCCTGTACAATAAATGATAACACCTCTATATACAGTAGATAACACAGGATCCACCATTTACAATAGGTGAGATCACAGCTCACCCCCTCCTCCTCCTGTACAATGACTGATAACACCTCTATATACAGTAGATAACACAGGATCCACCATTTACAATACGTGAGATCACAACTCACCTCCTCCTCCTCCTCCTTTATAATGACTGATAACACCTCTATATACAGTAGGTAACACAGGATCCACCATTCACAATAGATATCACAGCTCAACTCCTCTTCCTGTATAATGACTGATAACACCTCTATATACAGTAGGTAACACAGTATCCACCATTCACAATAGGTGAGATCACAGCTCACCCCCTCCTCCTCCTGTACAATGACTGATAACACCTCTATATACAGTAGATAACACAGGATCCACCACTCACAATAGGTGAGATCACAGCTCACCTCCTCCTCCTGTACAATGACTGATAACACCTCTATATACAGTAGATAACACAGGGGACCCACCATTCACAATAGGTGATATCACAGCTCACCTCCTACTGTACAATGACTGATAACACCTCACCTCCTCCTGTACAATGACTGATAACACCTCTATATACAGTAGATAACACAGGGGACCCACCATTCACAATAGGTGATATCACAGCTCACCTCCTCATCCTGTATAATGACTGATAACACCTCTATATACAGTAGATAACACAGGATCCACCATTCACAATAGGTGAGATCACAGCTCACCCCCTCCTCCTCCTATACAATGACTGATAGCACATCTATATACAGTAGATAGCACAGGATCCACCATTCACAATAGGTGATATCACAGCTCACCTTCTCCTCCTGTACAATGACTGATAACACCTCTATATACAGTAGATAACACAGGATCCACCATTCACAATAAGTGTCATCACAGCTCACCTCCTCCTGTACAATGACTGATAACACATCTATATACAGTAGTTAACACAGGGGACCAAACATTCACAATAGGTGATATCACAGCTCACCTCCTCCTCCTGTATAATGACTGATAACACCTCTATATACAGTAGGTAACACAGGATCCACCATTCACAATAAGTGATATCACAGCTAACCTCCTCCTCCTATACAATGACAGATAACACCTCTATATACAGTACATAACAAAGGGGACCCACCATTCACAATAGGTGGTATTACAGCTCACCTTCTCCCCCTGTATAATGACTGATAACACATCTATATACAGTAGGTAACACAGGATCCACAATTCACAATAGGTGATATCACAGCTCACCTACTCCTCCTCCTGTACAATGACTGATAACACCTCTATATACAGTAGTTAACACAGGATCCACCATTCACAATAGGCGATATCACAGCTCACCTCCTCCTCCTCCTGTACAATGACTGATAACACAGGATCCAACATTCACAATAGGTGAGATCACAGCTCACCCCTTCCTCCTCCTGTACAATGACTAATAACACCTCTATATACAGTAGATAACACAGAGGACCCACCATTCACAATAGGTGATATCACAGCTCACCTCCTCTTCCTGTATAATGATTGATAACAAATCTATGTACCGCAGGTAACACAGGATCCTCCATTCACAATAGGTGATGTCACAGATCACCTCCTCCTCCTGTACAATGAATGATAACACCTCTATATACAGTAGATTACACAGAATCCACCATTCACAATAGGTGAGATCACAGCTCACCTCCTCCTCTGTACAATGACTGATAACACCTCTATATACAGTAGATAAAACAGGATACACCATTCACAATAGGCGAGATCACAGCTCACCTCTTCCTGTACAATGAATGATAACACCTCTATATACAGTAGATAACACAGGGGACCCACCATTCACAATAGGTGGTATTACAGCTCACCTCCTCCCCTGTACAATGACTGATAACACCTCTATATACAGTAGATAACACAGGATCCACCATTCACAATAGGTGATATCACAGCTCACCTCCTCCTCCTCCTGTACAATGACTATTAACACCTCTATATACAGTAGATTACACAGGATCCACCATTCACAATAAGTGAGATCACAGCTCATCTCCTCCTCCTGTACAATGACTGATAACACGTCTATATATAGTAGATGACACAGAGGACCCACCATTCACAATAGGTGATGTCACAGCTCACCTCCTCCTCCTCCTGTACAATGACTGATAACACCTCTATATACAGTAGGTAACACAGGAGACCCACCATTCACAATAGGCGATATCACAGATCACCTCCTCCTCCTGTACAAAGAACGATAACACCTCTATATACAGTAGATTACACAGGATCCACCATTCACAATAGGGGATATCACAACTCACCTCCGGCTCCTGTACAATGAACGATAACACCTCTATATACAGTAGATTACACAGGATCCACCATTCACAATAAGTGAGATCACAGCTCACCTCCCCCTCCTGTACAATGAATGATAACAACTCTATATACAGTAGATTACACAGGATCCACCATTCACAATAAGTGAGATCACAGCTCATCTCCTCCTCCTCCTGTACAATGACTGATAACACCTCTATATATAGTAGATAACACAGGATCCACCATTCACAATAGGTGACATCACAGCTCACCTCCTCCTCCTGTACAATGACTGATAACACCTCTATATACAGTAGATAACAGGATCCACCTTTCACAATAGTTGATATCATAGCTCACCTACGCCGCCTGTACAATGAACGATAACACCTCTATATACAGTAGATTACACAGGATCCACCATTCACAATAGGTGACATCACAGCTCACCTCCTCCTCCTCCTCTACAAGGACTGATAACACCTCTATATACAGTAGATTACACAGGATCCACCATTCACAATAGGTGATATCACAGCTCACCTCCTCCTCCTGTACAATGAATGATAACACCTCTATATACAGTAGATAACACAGGATCCACCATTCACAATAGGTGATGTCACAGTTCACCTCCTCCTCCTGTACAATGAATGATAACACCTCTATATACATTAGATTACACAGGATCCACCATTCACAATCGGTAAGATCACAGCTCACCCCCTCCTCCTCCTGTACAATGACTGATAACACCTCTACATACAGTAGATAACACAGGGGACCCAACAATCACAATAGGTGGTATTACAGCTCACCTCCTCCTCCTCCTGCACAATGACTGATAACACCTCTATATACAGTAGATAACACAGGATCCACCATTCACAATAGGTGATATCACAGCTCACCTCCTCCTCCTCCTGTACAATGACTGATAACACCTCTATGTACAGTAGATAACACAGGATCCACTATTCACAATAGGTGAGATCACAGCTCACCTCCTCCTCCTTTACAATGATTGATATCACCTCTTTATACAGTAGATAACACAGGATCCACCTTTTACAATAGGTGATATCACAGCTCACCTCCTCCAACTCCTGTACAATGACTGATATCACCTCTATATACAGTAGATGACACAGGGAACACACCATTCACAATAGGTGATGTCACAGCTCACCTCTCCAACTGTACAATTACTGATAACACCTCTATATACAGTAGATAACACGGGATCCACAATCCACAAAAGGTGATATCACAGCACACCTCCTCATGCTCTACAATGACTGATAACACCTCTATATACAGTAGATGACACAGGGGACCCTCCATTCACAATAGGTGATGTCACAGCTCACCTCCTCCTCCTCCTGTACAATGACTGATGAAACCTCTATATACAGTAGATTACACAGGATCCTCCATTCACAATAGGTGAGATCACAGCTCACCTCCTCCTCCTCCTGTACAATGACTGATAACACCTCTTTATACAGTAGATAACAAAGGGGACCCATCATTCACAATAGGTGGTATCACAGCTCACCTCATCCCCCTGTATAATGACTGATAACACCTCTATATACAGTAGGTAACACAGGATCCACCATTCACAATAGGTGATATCACAGCTCACCTCCTCCTCCTGTACAATGACTGATAACACCTTTTTATACAGTAGATAACACAGGATCCTCCATTCACAATAGGTGATATCACAGCTCACCTCCTCCTCCTGTACAAGGACTGATGACACCTCTATATACAGTAGATAACACAGGTTCCACCATTCACAATAGGTGGTATTACAGCTCACCTCCTCCTCCTATACAATGACGGATAACACCTCTATATACAGTACATAACAAAGGGGACCCACCATTCACAATAGGTGGTATTACAGCTCACCTTCTCCCCCTGTATAATAACTGATAACACCTCTATATACAGTAGGTAACACAGGATCCACCATTCACAATAGGCGAGATCACAGCTCACCTCTTCCTGTACAATGAATGATAACACCTCTATATACAGTAGATAACACAGGATCCACCATTCACAAAAGGAAATATCACAGCTCACCTCCTCATGCTGTACAATGACTGATAACACCTCTACATATAGCAGATGACACAGGGGACCCACCATTCACAATAGGTGATGTCACAGCTCTCCTCCTCCTCCTCCTCCTGTACAATGACTGATAACACCTCTATATATAGTAGATAACACAGGACCCACCATTCACAATAGGTGATATCACAGCTCACCTCCTCATGCTGTACAATGACTGATAACACCTCTATATATAGCAGATGACACAGGGGACCCACCATTCACAATAGGTGATGTCACAGCTCTCCTCCTCCTCCTCCTCCTGTACAATAACTGATAACACCTCTATATACAGTAGATAACACAGGATCCACCATTCACAATAGGTGAGATCACAGCTCATCTACGCCGCCTGTACAATGAATGATAACTATATATACAGTAGATTACACAGGATCCACCATTAACAATAGGTGAGATCACAGCTCACCTCCTCCTCCTGTACAATGACTGATAACACCTCTATATACAGTAGGTAACACAGGATCCACCATTCACAATAGGTGAGATCACAGCTCACCTCCTCCTCCTCCTGTACAATGACTGATAACCTCTATATACAGTAGGTAACACAGGATCCACCATTCACAATAGGTGATATCACAGCTCACCTACTCCTCCTCCTGTACAATGACTGATAACACCTCTATATACAGTAGATAACACAGGATCCACCATTCACAATAGGTGGTATTACAGCTCACCTCCTCCTCCTCCTGTTCAATGACTGGTAACACCTCTATATACAGTAGATAACACAGGGTCCACCATTCACAATAGGTGAGATCACAGCTCACCTCTTCCTGTACAATGAATGATAACACCTCTATATACAGTAGATAACACAGGATCCACCATTCACAATAGGTGGTATTACAGCTCACCTCCTCCTCCTCCTGTTCAATGACTGGTAACACCTCTATATACAGTAGATAACACAGGATCCTCTATTCACAATAGGTGAGATCACAGCTCACCTCCTTCTCCTCCTCTTGTACAATGACTGAAAACACCCCTATGTACAGTAGATGACACAGGGGACCAACCATTCACAATAGGTGATATCACAGCTCACCTCCTCCTCCTGTATAATGACTGATAACACCTCTATATACAGTAGATAACACAGGATCCACCATTCACAATAGGTGATATCACAGCTCACCTCCTCATGCTGTACAATGACTGATAACACCTCTATATACAGTAGATAACACAGGATCCACCATTCACAATAGGTGAGATCACAGCTCACCTCCTCCTCCTCCTGTACAATGAATGATAACACCTCTATATACAGTAGATGACACAGGGGATCCACCATTCACAATAGGTGAGATCACAGCTCACCTCCTCCTCCTCCTGTACAATGACTGATGACACCTCTATATACAGTAGATAACACAGGATCCTCTATTCACAATAGGTGAGATCACAGCTCACCTCCTTCTCCTCCTGTACAATGACTGATAACACCTCTATATACAGTAGGTAACACGGGATCCACCATTCACAATAGGTGATATCACAGCTCACCTCCTCCTCCTGTACAATGAATGATAACACCTCTATATACAGTAGATAACACAGGATCCACCATTCACAATAGGTGAGATCACAGCTCACCTCCTCCTGTACAATGACTGATAACACCTCTATATACAGTAGATAACACAGGATCCACCATTCACAATAGGTGATATCACAGCTCACCTCCTCTTCCTGTATAATGCGGATTGCACATTTTCTGTACAATAAACCTCATTTCAAGGCAGAAACATTACTGTGTCCAACAGTTATTACATAGATCAAACTGAAATAGCTGTTGCAAAAACACCAATTTTAAGAAAGCATTAAGCTTAAGATTAATAGGGGTGCCCAAACTTTTTCATATAACTGTATATATAATTATATACACAGTGGGGGAAATAATTATTTGATCCCCTGCTGTCTTTCTTAGTTTGCCCACTGACAAAGACATGAACAGTCTATAATTTTAAGGGTAGGTTAATTTTAACATTGAGAGATAGAATATCCCAAAAAAAAATGAAGAAAATCACATTGTATAAATTAGATGATTTTTCTGCATTTTGCAGTGAGAAATAAGTATTTGATCCCTCTGGAAAACAACACTTAATACTTGGTGGTAAAACACATGTTGGCAGCACAGCAGTCAGACGTTGTTTGTAGCTGATGATGAGGGTTGTGCACATGTCGGGAGGAATTTTGCTCCACTCCTCTTTGCAGATCATCTCTAAATCATTAAGATTTTGAGGCTGTCGCTTGGCAAATCGGAGCTTTAACCCCCTCCATAAGTTTTCTATGGGATTAAGGCCTGGAGACTGGCTAGGCCACTCCATGACCTTACTGTAGTTCTTTATGATCCACTCCTTTGTTGCTTTGGCTGTATGTTTTGGGTCATTGCCTTGCTGGAAAGACCTAGCCACGACCCATCTTCAATGCTCTTACTGAGGGAAGGAGGTTGTTGGCCAAAATCTCGCGATACATGACGCCATCCATCTTCCCTTCAATACGGTGCAGTCGTCATGTCCCCTTTGCAGAAAAGCACCCCCAAAGTATGTTTCCCCCACCATGCTTCACGGTTGGAACAATGTTCTTAGGGTTGTACTTCCTTCTTCTTCCTCCAAACACGGCCAATTGAGTTAATGCTAAAGAGCTCAATTTTTGTCTCATCTGACCACAGCACCTTCTCCCAATAACTCACAGAATCATCCAGGTATTCATTGCCAAACTTCAGATGGGCCTGCACATGTGCCTTCTTGAGCAGGGGGACCTCGCGGGCACTGCAGGATTTTTAACCTTTAAAGCGGAATGTGTTACCAATGGTTTGCTTGGTGACTGTGGTCCCAGCTGCCTGGAGATCATTAGCAAGTTTCCCCCGTGTAGTTTTAGGCTGATCTCTCACCTTCCTCATGATCAAGGATACCCCCTCGAGGTGAGATTTTGCATGGTGCCCCAGATCAATGTCTATTGACAGTCATTTTGTATTTCTTTCATTTTCTTACAATTGCACCAACAGTTGTCTCCTCCTCACCCAGCGTCTTACTTATGGTTTTGTAGCCCATTCCAGCTTTGTGCAGGTCTATGATCTGGTCCCCGACATCCTTAGAAAGCTCTTTGGTCTTGCCCATGTGGTAGAGGTTAGAGTCTGACTGATTAATGGAGTCTGTGGACAAGAGTCTTTTATACAGGTGACTATGTAAGACAGCTGTCTTTACTGCAGGTAACGAGTTGATTAGGAGAGTCTAACTGGTCTGTAGCAGCCAGAACTCATAATGGTTTGTAGGGGATGAAATACTTATTTCTCACTGCAAAATGCAAAAAAAATTATCTAATTTATACAATGTGATTTTCTTGATTCTTTTGGGCAGGGATATTCTATCTCTCAATGTTAAAATTACCCTTAAAATTATAGACTGTTCATGTCTTTGTCAGTGGGCAAACTTAGAAAAACCCGCAAGGGATCAAATATTTATTTCCCCCAGTGTGTGTGTGTGTGTGTGTGTGTGTGTGTGTGTGTGTGTGTGTGGGCAGGTGTTTGTGTGTGTGGGCAGGTGTTTGTGTGTGTGTGGGCAGGTGTGTATGTGTGTGGGCAGGTGTGTGTATGTGTGTGTGTGTGTGTGGGCAGGTGTGTGTGTGTGTGGGCAGGTGTTTGTGTGTGTGTGTGGGCAGGTGTGTATGTGTGTGTGTGTGGGCAGGTGTGTGTATGTGTGTGTGTGTGGGCAGGTGTGTGTGTGTGGGCAGGTGTGTTTGTGTGTGGGCAGGTGTGTTTGTGTGTGGGCAGGTGTGTATGTGTGTGGGCAGGTGTTTGTGTGTGTGTGTGCGCAGGTGTGTGTATGTGTGTGTGTGTGGGCAGGTGTGTGTGTGTGGGCAGGTGTGTTTGTGTGTGGGCAGGTGTGTTTGTGTGTGTGTGTGGGCAGGTGTGTATGTGTGTGGGCAGGTGTATGTGTGTGTGGGGGGGGCAGGTGTGTGTGTGTGTCTGTGTGGGCAGGTGTGTGTCTGTGTCTGTGTGGGCAGCTGTGTGTGTGTGTGTGTGTATATATGTGTGTGTCTGTGTGGGCATGTGTTTGTGTGTATATGTGTGTGTGTGTGTGTGTGTGTGTGTGTGGGCAGGTTAGAAAGTCTTGCCCTGTTGAACACTACACCTGACTTGAGGCCACCACCTCTTGGTTGTCCAATGTTCTTGCTTCTCTAGGGCTCTTCTCAGATATTCATTATACCAGCTCCCCAGAATACCAAAGTTATGGTGGGTGACCGCGAGCCCTGGTGGTGGTCATAACTGCGGCCACCCAGGGGCAATACTCCATAACAACAATCCCCTGAGGTGGTGTAGGATGTAAGGACCTATTCACACTACATTCAGCGCTGCATTCAGGTCTTTACACAAGGCTTACAACTGAATCCCTGAAATTCAGGATTGTGCTGTCTGAAATGAGACATCTGAAAGCAGAGAAAATGGAGCCTAAAGATTCAGACTTTAGCCTTGGTTTGCCTTTGTTCAAATCAATGGCTATGTCAAGGCACATCTGAATGCCATTTTTCAGGGATTTAGATAGAAGCCTGGAAAGAGGAGATGAATGCATTGCAAAATTCAGTGTGAATAGGCCCTTATATCTGGAGTCTTGATATTGATGCCACAAGCATTTTACTTGTTTTTAACTTAAAAAAAAAATACACACACACAAATTATACACACACACACACACACACTATACATACACACACACTATACATACACACACACTACACATACACACACATTATACACACACACACACACACTATACATACACACACACTACACATACACACACACACTATACATACACACACACACACACTATACATACACACACACTATACATACACACACACACACTATACATACACACACACAAATGTGTGTGTGGGCAGGTGTGTGTGTGTGGGCAGGTGTGTGTGTGTGGGCAGGTGTGTGTGTGTGATGTCTGTCTGTTTGTGTGTGTGTTTGTGTGGGCAGATGTCATTGTGTGATGTCTGTTTGTATGTATTTTTGTGTTTCAAATGTGTTTATGCGTGTCTGTATATGTTTGTGTGTGTGTATGACTGCATGCGGCCTACTGCTGAGTATAGTTGGCGCCGTGCGGCCTCCTGATGTCTCTGGGGGGGCTCCGTGCGGCCTCCTGCTGTGTATAGATGGCTACGTGCGGCTCCCCGCTGTGTATAGATGGCTACGTGCGCCCCCCCGCTGTTTATAGACGGCGCCGTGCGGCCCCCCGCTGTGTATAGATGGCTACGTGCGCCCCCCGCTGTGTATAGATAGCTATGTGCGGCCCCCCGCTGAGTATAGATGTCGCCGTGCGGCCTCCTGCTGTGTATAGATGGCTACGTGCGCCCCCCGCTGTGTATAGATAGCTATGTGCGGCCCCCCGCTGAGTATAGATGTCGCCGTGCGGCCTCCTGCTGTGTATAGATGGCTACGTGCGGTCTCCCGCTGAGTATAGATGGCGCTGTGCGGCCTCCTGCTGTCTCTGGGGGGAGCGCCGTGAGGCATCTATACTCAGCAGGAGGCCGCACGTAGCCAGCTATACACGTATACTCAGCAGGAGGCCGCACGTAGCCATCTATACGGTGCCATCTATACACAGCGGGAGGCCGCACGGCGCCATCTATACACAGTGGGAGGTCGCACGGCGCCATCTATACACAGCGGGAGGCCGCACGGAGCCATCTATACACAGCGGGAGTCTCAGTGTTTTGCAAGAGCAGTCAATAAATTCTGCTTGACTAATTCTGAGCACCATAAAGTCTGGTTCGCTTCTAACCTGCTGTCTTCATTTTCAGCTTGCTGAATTCTAACTCATTTACTGTCATTCGAGACGATGCCTTTGCTGGTCTCTTTCACCTTGAATACCTGTAAGTGCTCCACTTAATGTCATATTTTTGATTCTGTTCTTCTTCATCTTTTGGCATGTGCAATTGTATGAGCAAGTATTCATATGAATTTATGACCTACTTAAACCTTTGAGGACCTTAAATTTTATTCAATCAAGTTTTTTTCCAGTTTAAAACTATGGGACATATATGTGCCTTGGTCCTCAAAAGGTTTTTAAAGGGGCTGCAAACATAAATACGAAAAAAATAATTCAATTAGTGCTTTTTGTGTTCATTTAATTTTTATTTGAAGTCCATTTTTTTTATATACCTTGAAATTAAGCCCTACCCCGTGGAATGAAGCCCTACCTACATAACATCTGAGAGCTACATGGATCCCGCTTGTGAGGTGCCTGTCCGTCACTGCTATTCAGTTTTAGGGTCCACTCACTAAGCCATATATTCTCTCATGCAAGAGAATAGGGCCAATTATGCTAATGACACTGGGCTCAAACTCTGTCAGAGCTTCAACTGAGTGTGATCCGATTCTCTCGCAGCACAGATATGGAGAAGATGGAGAACTTAATTTCTCCATCTTCTCCATAGTCTCTGTGAGTGTTCATCGGACTGCACTTGGATGACATCCGAGTGCAGTCCAATGTTTTACGTGCACCCATAGACTTGTATGGGTGCACATGGTCCGAATATCGAATGAGATTATTTTCTCATGCCAATAATCGCACTGTCCCATAGTATAACATAGAGCCGAGTCCTATCCGATAAAACATCACATAGCATTCGGCCGTGTTATACGACAGTGTGAGCGAGCCCTTAGAGTCAAGGAATATTTACATGTAGATGATGATATTACTCTCCAAGTGTATATTTTTTTAGGCGAGTTCATAGTAAATGCTTTGCATTTTTGACATGTGATCAACTAAAGAGCAAGAAAGATTTAGGACCTCGCCTATAGAGAAACGGAAAATAGTTTGGAGGACTTGCATGTCCTTTTTTATTTATTATGAGAAAATCATAAAAGATCCAGTTTTTTAACCATGCTGTGACTTTCTGCTGAGGGAGAGGGAGAGAGCTGCCCTATTCAGAGTCTGTAATAAGACCTGCTGACAAAAGTGTTGAAGATACAGTCTAATGTGAATTAACAATGAAAAAAAGTTAATTTAACAAATGGCTTGTATTTTTTTTAATACAAACTTTTTTGTCTTTACAGCTCCTTTAAAGGGAATCTGTCATCAGGTTTTTCCACCTAATCTGAGAGCAGCATAATGTAGGGTTAGAGGCACTGATTCCAGTAATGTGTCACTTACTGGGCTGCTTAGTGTTGTTTTGATAAAATCATTGATTTGTCAGAAGGTAATTATCACTAGATGACTAGTAAGTTCTGTAGGACCCCACCCCCATCACTGATCAGTAGATTTCTGTGTACACTGAGCATGGGCAGAAAGCTGCCAATCAGTGGTGTGGGTGGGGCTATACAGAGCGCAGCATTCAGAGAGCTGCTAGATCTGCAGCAGATAAAACTGTGATTTTCTCAAAATGGCAACAAGCAGCTGAAAAAGTGACACATCGCTGGAATCAGGGTATCTGCCCCAATATTGTGCTGCTCTCAGATGAGGCAGCACAATTAATATTATGCCAAATTAATTTCCCATGAACTATCACATGATCTATCACAGGGGATCATGTGACATGTCACGTGATAAATCAGGTGTGTGGAGGGGGCCCGCGCCTTCTAAACTGCCCGGGGCCCTTGCTACTCTTAATCCACCCCTGCCTATATCCCCGGAGCGGCCTGGATGCCCAGTATGCTGGCAAGTCGCATACCTTGGGTGACTTTAAAGAAAGGCTGAATAGCCTGTTCAAAGTTTATCCCCTGACAGAAGAACAGAAGGTAAGCATACTGATAGGGCAGTTAACTGGTGCGGCCCAGCGGGAGGTAAAGTCTTGGACAGCTGAGGAGAAAAGGACTGTAAGGGGGGTTCTGACCCGTCTACGGGACACCTTTGATACCCGTACCTCAGCAGAAATCAAAATGCGGTTCTATGGATGTAAGCAGCGAGCTCAAGATAGCATCCGAGATTATGCCCTAAATTTACAGGAAGCCTTGGGGGCAATTAAGCAAGCTGACCCTGGCAGCGTGCAGGATACAGATAAACTATTGACTGACCAGTTCATAGAAGGTCTGCTGTCCAGCGCCCACAGAACCCAGCTGCGCCTCATGGCCCTACAGAACCCCGATTTGACTTTTGCACAGTTCAACGATAGGGCCATCCGAGTGCTCCGAGAACCTGCACCGGGTGGCGCTGTAGCTTCCCGGCGCCCTGCCATCCCTTACCACCAGGGGGCGGCACCCTATCCCGCAGACCTTGTGGGGGCTGATGCGCAGGCCCTAAATCCATCCCCGCCTGCAAACCTGCACCATCAGGTCCAAGAACTAACAAAGAGTGTTGCTGCATTGTCCAGGACCGTACAGTCGTTACAGATGGACCCGTCAGGACCAATCAAGCTGGCTTCCAGTCCGGAGGATGTCCCGTGGCGTCGACGGAGGAGGATCCCGTCGTTCAGAGGGAGGCCCGCCGATCATTACACTGAGGATGGACAGCCGATTTGCCGCCGTTGCAGCCAGCCGGGACACGTAGCCAGGTACTGTACTTTAAATGGGTCCGACCTGGGGCAAAGGGCCAACCCCCAGGTATAAGGTCATCAGGCCCATCTAATTGGCGTGGTAAGTAGGTAGGGGAACGCCCGGTTTTACCCGTAGTGCTGGACGGTATCCCCATGAGTGCACTGCTGGACACCGGGTCCCAAGTGACTACCATCCAATATGTACTTTTCAAGCAGTACTGGAGTGACACTGATATAACTCGTTATCCAGATGATGACTTGAGCATCATCGCCAGCAATGGTCAACCCGTGCCGCAGGTGGGGTTCAGAGAGATGACCATTAAGATTGGTAAAGTTGAACTGCCGGCACAGGGAGTGATCATTGTGGACATTGACCGTCGAGAAAGTCACCCTAAAATAACCTTGGGTACTAATGTGATTGAAAATTGTCTTTCAGAAGCAATTGTAATTTTGCAGCAGGTGGCGATGAATGTGAGCTCCAGCCAGCAGAGGGTCCTCCAGAAGGAGATAAGAGCCCTGATGAGATGGCAACAGGTAGAACTGTCTGGTGGTGAGATCGGTAGCGTGAGGAATGGATGAGCGACCCGTTCCCCATTGCCATGCCCCCCAAAAGTGAAATGATCTGGTGTCGGAATGCAATCGGGTTAAGAGGGAGAGACTACCAAGCCATGGTAGAACCCGTGTACTCAGACAGCAGGCCCACCATTTTGACAGCCCAGGGGGTGGTCGATGTCCGCCATGGAAGGGTGCCCGTCTGGATCTTAAACATTGGGGAAAGGGAAGTACACTTGCCTTGGTACGCTACACTAGCCAAATTGTATACTGTTGAACACAATGCTGTCAGGGCCATGGAACCCTTGCCTCCATCTCCCCAAGCAGAGGGTAATGGTTCCCAGAAACCCAAGGAGGACTGGTGCCAGAAACTCCACGTGGGTGCTGACTCCACTCCCTTGCACCAAAAACAAGGAGTCTACCGGGTGGTTCAAGAGTACGAGAGAATCTTTAGTAAGCACCCGCTAGACTTCGGCAGAGTGAAAGGGGTAGAACACCACATCCCCATGGGGAGCCACCCACCAATAAAAGAAAGATACAGATCTGTACCACCCCGCACACTATCAGAACGCAAAGGGCATGCTGAGAGAAATGAAGGAAGCCGGGGTCATTAGAGACAGTTGTAGCCCCTGGGCAGCCCCCTTGGTTCTGGTTAAAAAGAAAGACTGTACTATGAGAATGTGCGTGGACTATAGAGAAGTCAATCGTATCACCCATAAAGACGCATACCCGTTGCCTAGAATAGAGGAGTCTTTGGTCGCACTAAAATCAGCTAATTTCTTCTCTACTTTGGACCTTACTAGTGGGTACTGGCAGGTTCCTGTGGCAGAGGCTGATAAGGAGAAGACCGCCTTCACCACCCCGATGGGATTAAGTGTATTCAACTATATGCCGTTCGGGCTCTGCAACGCACCCGGGACCTTCCAGAGGCTGATGGAATGCTGTCTAGGGCACCGAAACTTTGAGACGGTCCTACTTTACCTGGACGACGTGATTGTCTATTCGAAGACTTACGAGGACCATCTAAAGCACCTGGCCGAGGTGTTCGATGCCCTGGCAGGCTTTGGCATGAAAGTGAAACCCTCCAAGTGCCATCTGTTAAAGCCGAAGGTACAGTACCTGGGACATGTGGTGAGTGCAGAAGGAGTAGCCCCCGACCCTGACAAAATCACGGCAATAAAGAACTGGCCAAGCCCCTCTAACATAAAAGAAGTGAGGCAGTTCCTCGGGTTGGTAGGCTACTACCAAAGGTTCATCCCCAGGTTCACCAAGATGGCAGCCCCTATGCAGGACCTCCTTATAGGACAATCTAAGACCAGAAGCCAAAAGCCACCCTTCAAGTGAGACAAGCCGGAAGAGGAGTCCTTCCGCCAGCTGAAGATGGCCCTCACGGGGGATGAGATCCTGGCCTACCCTGATTATGGCCAGCCTTTTATCCTCCACACAGACGCCAGTAATGTGGGGCTGGGAGCCGTACTGTCACAGAACCAACAGGGCAGAGAAAGGGTGATCGCGTACGCCAGCCGGAAGCTGAGGCCCACCGAGAGAAACCCGGAGAATTACAGCTCCTTTAAGCTGGAGTCCTTGGCAGTGGTGTGGGACGTAACAGAACGTTTCAAGCATTACCTGGCCTCTGTGAAGTTCACTGTGTACACGGACAACAATCCGTAGACACATCTGGACAATGCGAGACTTGGTGCCCTAGAGCAGCGGTGGATGGCCCGGCTAGCAAACTATGACTTCACCATCAAGTACCGGGCAGGCCGAGACAATGCCAATGCAGATGCCCTATCGAGAATTCCCCACTTGCCTGATGAGGGAGAAGATCCAGACGAGTTGGAGGAAATAGAGCTCCCTGCATTCCACCGGTACGGGGCCACTCAGTACTCCCACCGTGTAAGAGACAAAGACTTGACCACTGTCATGTTCAATCCCTTACCTCACCACGGCTGGGCTGAAACGCAAGATAGTGACCCTGCAATTCGCCTGGTGAAAGACCTGTTGACCCAGGCAGACGCTAGCCCTGGCTCGGACGCTCCAGAGGAAGCCAAGCAGTTATGGAAGGAGAAAAGCAGGCTATTCCTCTACGAAGGTAAGCTGTGCAGAAGGCTTGTCAACCACCGGACGCACGAGCTGACCTGGCAGGTAGTGGTCCCGAGACGAGATGCAGCAATGGTCCTGGAGGCCTACCATGACAGAGCGGGACACTTCGGGTGGAAGAAACTGGAGTTCCTACTGAGAGAGCGGTTCTACTGGGTCGGAATGAGAGGGGCCATAGAGAAGTGGTGCAGGGACTGCGGCCCATGTAACCTCA
This sequence comes from Phyllobates terribilis, assembly GCF_046119375.1. NCBI lineage: Eukaryota > Metazoa > Chordata > Amphibia > Anura > Dendrobatidae > Phyllobates > Phyllobates terribilis. The sequence goes on from NW_027363421.1 coordinate 81,721, forward strand.
GAAGGAAGGACGGTACCAGCCAGAAGATGCCCTTGATGCCCATCATCACCAGGCAGCCTCTTGAGCTGGTAGCTCTGGACCATGTGAAACTGGCTCCAAGCCGGTTGGGCTACGTCTATGCCCTGACAATAGTGGACCACTATTCCCGGTTCCTGGTGGTGGTTCCTGTTAAAGACTTGACAGCCCAAACAGCGGCCAGAGCCTTCCAACAACACTTCTGCCGTCCACACGGGTATCCGGAACAGGTCTTGACAGATCAAGGTCCAGGGTTTGAGGCTGAAATCTTCCAGGAGTTCTGCAACCTCTACGGCTGTAAGAAGATTCGGACAACGTCTTACCACCCACAAACCAACGGGCTATGTGAGAAAATGAATAATATCGTCATTGATCTCCTCAAAACGTTGCCCCTGGAAGAACGCAGCCTGTGGCCGGAGAAGCTGCCAGACCTGATAGACTTATACAACCATATCCTGGTGAATGCTACAAATTGCACCCCGGCTTACCTGATGAGGGCAAGACCAGGTAAGCTGCCGATAGACCTGGAGATGGGAGTCCTGACCCCCGAGGACACCTCCCCAGACGCGGACTGGGATACGGAACGGCGGCTACAGTACAAGAAGGTACAGGAGAGTGTGGAGAGGAGTCTGGCTCAAGCGAGAGAAAAGCAAGAGAGGCTCTTCAACCAACACGCCCCTGCTGGTCCCCTGGAACCTGGTGAGCAGGTCCTGAAGCGGAAGAGAAGGCTTCACAAGCTAGATGACCAGTGGGAGAGCGACCCGTACACAGTACTGCAGTCCAACCACAACAACCCGAAGGTATGTGTAATTACCAAGGATGGAGGAGAAACCACTAGCACCGTCTCCAGAGACCACCTAAAAAGGTGCCCCAAGCAACTACAGAGTGCAGGAGAAGATCAAGATGACCTTGAACCCGCAGAAGACAAGAAAGAAATGATCAGCACAGTTCTTGGAGAGTTCCCCCGGTCCTGGACTCGGATAAATGATGCAATAGTGGTACCCGTCCTACACTTCCTTCAACCAACCCAGCAGGAACCTACAGGAGAGCAGGAGGAATTAGAAGACAAAGCAGCCCTAGAGGCAGAAGAACCCATGCCAGCAGCCCAAGAGAGTCAACCCTCTGCTGACAGTGAGCCTGCCATACCTGCGGTAAGCCAAAGGACCCGCAGATAGCTGCCTGCACTGCCTGTAAACCCAGCTAGAAGCTGTACCCTGAATGCTAGTGGGGAAAGTCAGGTTAGACCACCACCAGACAGTGGGTTACGCAGGTCAACCCGGAGCACTAGGGGGCAAATACCAGCTCGCTGGAAGATCTAAATGCTGTATATTGTAAATGTTTTATGTTTGTTGCCTGGTTGCTAATTATGTTTTTCCAGTCTTTCTAGTTCATGGACTAACAGGTTATGGACGCTGAATATCCGGAACTGTCTTGTAGATAGTTGCACTTGGTGCCCTCTTTCGAAGATGGCCACGGAAGAAAAATCTGTCCGGTGTGGCCTCCTTGTGGCCCAAAGTAGAGAGCTCAGCCTTGTCGCCACGCCCAAGGCCAGGAACTTGGGGTTTATGGAAACAGGTCCCCACACCGTGGAAAACTTCACCTTGTTGGGTGACATGGACACCCGGTCACGGAAGCGCTGTGACCTCAAGGACAAAATATACTTGTGTATATGTTATGTTGTCATTTATACCCTGTATTTGTGGTTCCTGTTTAGTCCGAAGTACTAAATTTTACTAGGGGAGAATGTGTCACCCCAGGCCTGGATGCCACAAACAATAATCTGTGTCTGAGAGCAGGAGGGAGGTCCACTGGTTAGGGACAATTAGCATACAGCACCTCCTGTCCCAGGCCAGCAGGGGGAGCTGGCTGCCCCTATAAAAGCTGGAACTGGGGGCAGGGTTAGAGAGAACTGGAAGACCTAGCTCAGGAGTGAGACTAGTCCCAGAGAAGGAGGGACAGTTCAGCTGTAGCTGAGGAGTCCGTGAGGCAGAGGAGAAACTGCAAGCCAGGGACAGAGGCGACGAGAGCCGGTCCTGGAAGAGAACCAATCTACCGGGCATTGGGGTCCGGGGCTGTCAGGGTTACAAGCCCAGCAGCAGAGAACCAACCTGCGAGGGATTTCAGGTCCCTTGGCCTAAGAATCCTGGAGGCTCCGCCACACAGAGGGACCAGTACAGCGAGGAGCAAGCAACAGGTACCCAAGGCCCTAGTCGCATGCCATACAGGCGAGAAGTACACGGCCAGTTCAGGGACGTGGGCTATTACACCACGAAAAGGGGGATAGTCAGAAAGAGCATAGAGAGAACGGTAGGCCTACACACTCACCCTGACCAGTGGGGCTCGCCCGAATGCTCTCAGACACCCAGGCCCATTCCTAACCGGTACTGTTGGGTCATTAATAATATCTACAATAAAGACCCTGAACTGTTTGAAGCGGACTCTGAACTCTTACTATTGCGGCCTGCACTATCACCCCCAACATCCACCTACACTGCCCTGAGGCTACACTCTTCCCGTGGGGAGTTATCCTACACCTGTGCTGCACACCAACACCAGCCTCAGCAGTCTGCCTTGCAGCGGCGGTTATCCCTGACCGCAATCCACGGGTGGCGTAGTCGGACATTCAAAACACTGATAAATAGACTGCCACCATTTGGTCTGACCACCCTGAGCCACGGGATCGGGTTACCACTACTACCCCCATCAGCACCGTACACTAGAAGGCCCGGTTCCGTGTACCCCACGGCCCAGGGGGCGAGTCATGTGCATCAAATTATACATACAGATATGGGGCAGTGGGGCTTCATACTATATACAGGTGCTTCTCACAAAATTAGAATATCATCAAAAGTTAGTTTATTTCATTTCTTCAATGCAAAAAGTGAAACTCCTATATTATATAGAGTCATTACACACAGAGTGATCTATTATATAGAGTCATTACACAGAGGGATCTATTATATAGAGTCATTACACACAGAGGGATCTATTATATAGAGTCATTACACAGAGGGATCTATTATATAGAGTAATTACACACAGAGGGATCTATTATATAGAGTCATTACACAAAGAGGGATCTATTATACAGAGTCATTACACACAGAGTGATCTATTATATAGAGTCATTACACACAGAGGGATCTATTATATACAGTCATTACACACAGAGGGATCTATTATATAGAGTCATTACACACAGAGGGATCTATTATATAGAGTCATTACACACAGAGGGATCTATTATATAGAGTCATTACACACAGAGGGATCTATTATATAGAGTCATTACACACAGAGGGATCTATTATATAGAGTCATTACACACAGAGGGATCTATTTTAAGTGTTTATTTCTGTTAATGTTGATGATTATAGCTTACAGCCAATGAAAACACAAACGTCATTATCTCAGTAAATTAGAATACTTCATAACAACAGCTTGAAAAATGTTTTTAAAATCCGAAAAGGTGGCCTACTGAAATGTATGTTTAGTAAATGCCCTCAATAGTTGTTCGGGCTCCTTGTGCATCAATTACTGCATCAATGCGGCAATGTGGCATGGAGGGATCAGCCTGTGGCACTGCTGAGGTGTTATGGAAGCCCAGGTGGCTTTGATAGCAGCCTTCAGCTCATCTGTATTGTGGGGTCTGGGGTCTCATCTTCCTCTTGACAATACCCCATAGATTCTCTATAATAGAATCTCTATGGGGTAAAGGTCAGGCGAGTTTGCTGCCAATCAAGCACAGTGATACTGTTGTGTGTAAACCAGGTATTGGTACTTTTGGCAGTGTGGACAGGGGCCAAGTCCTGCTGGAGAATGACATTTCCATCTCCATAAAGCTTGTGGGCAGAGGGAAGCATGAAGTGCTGTAAAATGTCCTGGTAGACAGCTGCGCTGACTTTGGTCTTGATAAAACACAGTGGACCTCCACCAGCAGATGACATAGCTCCCCAAACCATCACTGATTGTGGAGACTTCACACTAGACCTCCAGCAGCTTGGATTGTGGCCTCTCCACTCTTCCTCCAGACTCTGGGACCTTGATTTCCAAATGAAATGCAAAATTTACTTTTCATCTGAAAACAACACCTTGGGCCACTGAGCATCAGTCCAGGTCTTTTTCTCTTTGGCCCAGGTAAGACGCTTCTGGCGTTGTCTATTGGTCATGAGGGGCTTGACACAAGCAATGCGACACTTGTAGCCCATGTCCTGGATACGTCTGTGTGTGGTGGCTCTTGAAGCAGTGACTCCAGCAGCAGTCCACTCCTTGTGAATCTCCCCCAAATTTTTGAATGGCCTTTTCTTAGCAATCCTTTCAAGGCTGCGGTTATCCCAGTTGCTTGTGCACCTTTTTCTACCACACTTTTTCCTTCCAAGTCCATTAATATGCTCAGATACAGCACTCTGTGAACAGCTGCTTCTTTAGCAATGACCTTTTGTGGCTTACCCTCCTTGAGGAGTGTGTCAATGACTGCCTTCTGGACATCTGTCAAGTCAGCAGTCTTGCCCATGATTGTGGAGCCTACTGAAACTGACTAAGGGACCTTTTTAAATGCTTAGGAAGCCTTTGCAGGTGTTTCTTGTTAATTCTAATTTACTGAGATAATGACTTTTGTGTTTTCATTGGCTGTAAGCCATAATCATCAACATTAGCAGAAATAAACACTTAAAACAGATCACTCTGTTTGTAATGACTCTGTATAGTATATGAGTTTCATTTTTTAGGATTGAAGAACTGAAATAAATTCACTTTTTGATGATATTCTAATTTTCTGAGAAGCACCTGTATGTAGCAGTGCGGCAATTATACTATATACAGTCAGGAGTATAAGTAACTTGATACACTGAAAATTTCGAAAGTTTTTCCACCTACAAAGAATGAAGAGGTCTGTTTTGTTCTACTTAACTGCTGCAACTTGGACCTTTAACAGGATTTATATTTCACCTATGAGAAAGCATACTATGTGTATTTGGCAGATTAACTCAGGCTTGTTTATGATAAACTGAATACATGGATTGGAGTCCTATTTGTATACAGAATATTGACTATTAATGCTGGCAGAGTAAGTCTTAGGCTATATTCACACTAGGTGTTTTTTTTCTGCAGCAAAACATAATCTCTTGGCAGGAAAGAAGTAGCGTCAAAAACGCAGGTTTTGGTGTGTTTTTTTGCAGTGGTTCTTGGTGCATTTTTGGTGCGTTTTTCAGGATCCCAAAGTTCAGCTTTGCTTCCACCATAGACACATGAAAACAGGTCACCATTGCAAGACATATGTTCATGAAAAAGTACACATTACAAATGTAATAGGGGGGGGTGAATTGGTCTGGAATAGTTTATCTAAGACCCTGGCAGTGCATTGAATTTGTAGGACACTATTTACTTTCACATTATGGTTTGCCATTGAGTTGCTCAGGCATTGTTCATTTTCACACCTCCCTGGGCCACACGTGTTGTTCAATCTCACACCTAGCTCAACCAATGTTTACTTTGTAGGCATCACTAATTTAATTAAACTGTAATAATCCAAGCTGCTATATCAGGTGACCAAGACAAGATGGTTTAAACTTGGGAAAATCACAAAAGTAAATGTGTGTCACATACTTGCTTTTTTCACTAAAAACGCAGCAAAATGTTCACACTAGGCTTTTTTTCAGCATTTTTTTCCACCACCCTTTTTTTTAATGGGTGAAAAACGCTGAAACAAGTGACATACTCTATTGCAAAAAGCCATGGAAAGCACAAAATACTGAGGACAAATAAGCAAGCTTTGTGCATGAGATTTCGGAAATCTCATAGACTTTGTTGGTACTGTAAAACGCAGCTGAAAATTTGCATAAAAAAGCCCGCTAAAAAAACGTCTAGTGTGAATATAGCCTTGTATAACAGTTCGCCAATGAGTTAGGATATATGACCACGATGCAGAAATGCTGCGGATTTTTCCTAAGCGTTTCTGCATCTCCCTGGATTGTCAAGCGCTTTGCCAAGTGATTTTAGCATCACTTGGAAAAGTGCTTGACAACTTGGTCACACTATATAATTCCATGCAACCGGCATGGATTTATATAGTGTGACCAAGTTACAATGCTGCAAATGCAGCATCAATAATAATAAAAAAAGAATAATAATGGTGAAAAATAAAAAAAAAACATTATACTCATCTTCCGATGGTCCTCGATCTTCTTCTCCGGTGCGTCCGGTGTCTTCGGCGGATCACGGTGCTGTAAAAGGACCTTCCATGACGTCATTTAGTCATGTGACAGGTCACGCGACCGCCGATGTCAGCGGTCGCGTGACCTGTCACATGACTAAATGGCATCATGGAAGGTCATTTTACCACCGCGAGCAGCCGAAGAGCCAGCAGCACCGCCGGGAGCAGACAGGGGCCATCAGAAGGTAAGTATATGTTTATTTTTTATTTTAATTCTATTTTAACTACAGGTACTATGGTACCCGGGTCTGGAGGAGAGTCTCTTCATCTCCTGACCCGGGTACCATCCATGCATTGAGTCGTATAGTATCCACATGTGTATTTTTAGTCATTCGGATGTTATGCGTTCCAATGCAAGTCAATGGCGGCTAAATCGCAGCGACTCTGCAAAATTAAAGGACGTGCTGCGGATTTTTCCGCAATGATAATCCGCAGCGGAAATCTCTGCAGCATGTGCACAGCACATGCGGATTATCATTGGGAACCATTGCAGACCTATCACCAAGCGTTTTTTAAGTGTTTCCGCGGCGGAAGTTACGCTGCAGAAACGCCTAAGAAACGCATAGTGGGCACACAGCCTTAAAAGTTCTATGGTGAAGAAAAACACGTGAGATAATGAATGCGAAATATACAATATTTCCCATAATATGACTGAGGATATCTTTAGGGTGTATTCACTGTTTTTTCTTCTGCAGCAAAAATGCTGTGTTTTACAGCACCATCTTAGTGAATGACATTTCTGAAATCTCATTCACATGCTGTTTTTTTTGCATTTTTTTTAAATCTGCAGCTTGTCAAGTCTTTCAGAGGTTTTGCAGCATTTTTCACCCATTCAAATGAATGGAAAAATAAACACAAGTAAAAACACCTGAATTTTAAGCAGCGTTTTTCCTGCCTCCTTTGATTTTTGAGGTAGAAAAAAAATGCTGCCAAAATCCAACTTGTGAACACACCTTTATCCTGGTTGTGTTCTAATTGGATATAAAATAGAACGGCCATGATAACATGGGTAGTTAATTGTATGGTGTTTTCACTTTATATATTACCAGGCCGCATTCTATTTGCGCAGAGCTGCTCCGTGAAGATTCTATCACAAGATTCCGTGATGACATCACAGGTGATGGTGACATCACTGCTCACAGTCGCTATATATGCAATGCACATAGGCTCACCCGTGCCTTTCTTGGCTCTATAGTGACTGATAGCACTTGCAGTTTTTCACTATGGCTGGAATTGTTTTGGACATTTCTCAGGTAAAAGCACTATTGTTGATCCTTATGATCAATCGTCCTAACAGTGTGCTTCTACCACCCGATGGCGTCCTCAGCTTCACTCACCGGCTGGTGATGGAGCTAGTAAAGGATTGCGTGACCAAACACCGACAACGTCGTCTAACGTCAGACTATCTGACGGATTTACTTCAGAACATCAGGACATTACTACACGAGGTAAGTGGCGGACACTCTGCACAGAACATCTCAATATTGATAGATAATAATGGAGGGATAGAAGCTTTTTCTTCTAATATATCGTATTTTGCAGACCATAAGACATACCAAAAATTTTTGGGAGGTAAATAGGAAAAACATTTATTATAATAAAATGGGGGTCTGTCTTATAGTCCTGTCTTATAGTCCGAATTTTCGGTTTCTTACTGAGGGGGGTGGTGGCAGTGGAGCGAGGTCACAGGAGGCAGAGTCGCTGCTGCAGGAAGTCGGCAGTAGGAGTGGGGCGCTGCTGTGGGCCCCAAGCTGGGAGGAGCGGGGTGTCCAGAAGGTGCGAGGCTGCGGGCCCTGGGCTTCAAGGAAATGTTAGCGGTAATTCAGGAGGGGAGGCCCTGCTCTGCTTATTGATTTCTCTGCAGTGGGCTTCAAGAAGTAGGCTGCTGGAGATGGCCAATACACAAATTGAGATCTCAGCTCGTCATTGAGCCGAGATCTAAATCTGCACATGCACTGCCTCCAGCGGCCATTTGCCTGAAGCCCACCGCCAGAAAATCAATGGGCAGAGCGGGGACTCCCCTCCTAAATCACCGCTAACATTTCCTTGAAGCCCAGGGCCCGCAGCCTCGCACGTCCTGGACACCCCGCTGGCCCGCAGGAGCGCCCCATTTCTACTGCCGGCTTCCTGCAGCAGTGACCCCACCTCCTGTGACCTCACTCCACCACAGCCACCCCCCTGGTAAGCTACATTCAGACAATTATTATTATTAATAATCTGTCTGATATGCTGGGGTGGAGAGCTCCAGAGTAGGGGGGATGCACGGGAGAAATCTTGTATGCGATTGTGGGAAGAGGAGATAAGAGGGGAGTAGAGAAGAAGATCTTGTGAGGATCGGAGGTTGCGTACAGGTAAGTACCGGGAGACTAGGTCACAGATATATGGAGGAGACAGGTTGTGGGTGGCTTTGCATGCCAAGGTTAGGGTCTTGAACTGGAGTCTCTGGGTAATGTGGAGCCAGTGAAGGGATTGGCGGAGCGAGGGGAAAAGCCAGGGAATAGCGGGGGGACAGGTGGATTAGTCAGACAGCAGAGTTTAGGATAGATTGGAGGGGTGCGAGAGTGTTAGAAGGGAGGTCAAAAATTTTGGAAAAAAAAGGATCTTATAGTCCATAAAATACGGTAAAACACAACGAGTCCCCAAATACAGTATGTAGTCATTGTATCTGCAGACAGAGAACCGATGTCACATACAATTTCCGCCTCCATTCTGACCGCTTTCATCTGAAAATTCTCTTTTCCATTTTTCCTTCTTTATAGGCTGAAGAAAGATCTCAGACTGAAGATTTGGCTGTCTTTAAAGAACTGGCCGAAAAAGTCCTGTCTATACTAGAACGCTCATTGGAACGCCCGGTAAGGATCAATATTAATAGACGTATCTTAATCCACTGTATCTGAGGAGACTTTCTGAGAAAAGGTCTGAAGATGGCGCGGGATTTGTATCGTTACAATTGGTGCATCTGTAAATGTTGGTTTAGTCCTTCATGATTTATGTATTTGGTGATTTAGTAAAATCTTCCACATATTAATTATATATATTATATCTATCAGGAAACAACAGGAGGCGACGCCAAATATGGGCAAAATGTGAGCCCGAAAATCCCTGACCCTAATAGGAGTCAGCCGGAGCTGAACAGCGATCTGATTACAGGTGAGCGATCACCCGACCTTCTACAAGGAATATCCAGATATTACAGAGGACGGAGGATAATGTTAGATTTACTCTCTACTCTGTGTAATGGGAACCTGGCAGCACATTGTTACATATAGAAGTAGTGGTGTGACGGTATAGGCCATTGTCCCCTAATAATAATTGTTTGTAGAAATCCAATGTGCCAGTCAGGAGAAATGTAAAGTAGACACCATATACAAATCAGAATGGAAGTGCGCTGGGGGCGTGAAAGAAGAAATCCAAGTGCAGTGACACGCCCCCAGTGCACTTCCAGGCTAATTTGCAAATCTCTCCTATGTTTCAGCTCTCTTACCATCACTCGTATGTGCAGCGTGGGTGGGGGCTTCCTCATTCATGTGATGGAGGGTCCATTCTGCAGTGCTATAGCAAGTAACATGAAATAAATTAAATTTAAATTGCATTACTGCTCTAGAAAATGGGAAAAAACTAAGATACTGAGCACATAATTTGGCCAATTCATGAATGCCCAGCAGCCAATGACAAGGCGATCTTTTTGTTGGAATCCTCTCCTAATGTGAATCCTCTCCTAGGCTGAAGCCTACATTTATATGGGTAGGTAGGATCCTGTTGTAATTAAAACCACCCCGGGCTGATGTGTGGAGATAGGTTCCCAGCAAAAAAGGTCGCCTTGCCGTGACTGCTAGGCATGCACCCAGCAAAAGAAGGTCGTCTTGCCGTGACTGCTGGGCATGCACCCAGCAAAAAAAAGGGTCACCTTGCCGTGGCTACTTGGCATGCACCCAGAAAAAGAAGGTCGCCTTGCCGTGGCTGCTGGCCATGCATGAATTGGCCAAATTATGTGCTAAGTATCTTCCTTTTATCCTATTTTCTACAGCAGTAATGCAATTCAAATTTAATTTATTTCATGTTTACATGCTATAGCGTTACAGAGTGCAACTTTGTTAGTTATATATTTGGATGGCTACTCTTAGTATGCACCTGTTCACACCCATTTTCTTTTCGGAAGTGATGGTCAGTCTTTTGTTATTTATGAAGGGGTTCCTCCATCATTTACATTACATTTATCTATGGATTCCCCGTATATTCTCATATTTAGAATCCCCATATAACGAGTATTAATCCCATTTACAGACATCTTGTCATTTCTCCGTTTTATTGCTGTATTATCTATGTAGGAATAATATCCTCTAATATATTTCATTTCTTCATCATTATTTTAGAAACAACTGAGCTGTCGAATCCTAACAATGGAATTAGTGAGATCCCGGAGATCCAAGAATCCGTAAGTATCATAGAGGGGGATGCGTGTGTATCATCAGATCATGGGGTGTGAATGACTCGTCCAGTATTATCCCCCATACAACCATGGGACGTCTCTATTCTAAGTGTAGATGACCCTATGGTGTTAATTACATTTGAATTACAGGGAATCTGTCACCAGGTTTATGCTATTTGGTCTGAGAGAAGCATGATGCAGGGACAGAGACCCTGATTCCATGTGTTGATTACTTTACTCGGTGGAGTAGTTGTGATAAAATCACTATTTATTTCTGCTGCAGAGCTCTGAATGCTGAGTCTTGTATAACCCCGCCCACACCATTGATTGGCAGCTTTCTGTGTACACTGTGCATAGGCAGAAAGCTGCTAATCAGTGGTGGAGGCAGGGGTACAGAGCAATAGGACTACCTGGCTAGACAGATAGTCTTCTAGTGATAATCTACTGATTTTATTGAAACAGCCACACACAGCCTAGTAAGTAACACATCACTGGAATCAGGGTCTCTGCCCCTACATCATGGTGCTTTCAGAATACATAGCAAACACCTGGTGACAGATTACCTGTAAGTCCTCCTCTGTGTGATCTCCCACATTATCCAGAATGTTATAGTAATGTATGATGACCGTTGCAGGGCGGCTCCAGGATTTCGTGGGCCCTGGGCGAAAGAGTCTCAGTGGCCCCTTTAACACATACCACGATTCATGATGCACAGATACCGCAGATAAATATATATATATACATATATATATATATATATAGTACAAGCCCGAAGATTTCACTTCTTACATTACATGAGCGATATCTATTGTAAATTCCACAATAACTCAGAAAGCGGCGAATCCTCACAGCTCACAGTGCAGACCGGACAGTAATGTCCTCCACACAGTATAATGGCACCACATAGTCCTCTATACCGTATTATGAGCTCCATATATTGCTCCATATAGAATAATGGACCCCATAAAATGCTCCACGCAGGCTGTGCCCCCATATAATGCCCCATGCAGGCTGTGACCCCACACATAATGCCCCATGCAGGCTGGCCCCCCACATAATGCCCCATGCAGGCTTTGACCCCCCACATAATGCTCCATGCAGGCTGTGACCCCCACATAATGCCCCATGCAGGCTTTGACCCCCCACATAATGCCCCATGCAGGCTGTGCCCCCCCCCACATAATGCCCCATGCAGGATGTCCCCCTCCCACATAATGGCCCATGCAGGATGTCACCCCCCATATAATTCCCCATGCAGAATGTCCCTCCCACATAATGTCCCATGCAGGCTGTGCCCACCACATAATGCCCCATGTAGGCTGTGCCCCCCCACATAATGGCCCATGCAGGATGTCACCCCCCATATAATTCCCCATGCAGGATGTCCCCTCCACATAATGCCCCATGCAGGATGTCCCACCCCACATAATGCCCCATGCAGGATGTCCCCCACACATAATGCCCCATGCAGTATATCCCCCCCACATAATGCCCCATGCAGGATGTCACCCCCCATATAATTCCCCATGCAGGATGTCCCCCCCACATAATGCTCCATGCAGGATGTCCCACCCCACATAATGGCCCATACAGGATGTCACCCCCCATATAATGCCCATGAAGAATATCACCCCCCCCCCATATAATGACCCATGCAGGATGTCCCCCCAACACATACTGCCCCATGTAGGATGTCACCTCTCACCCCATATATTGCCCCATGCAGGATGTCACCTCTCACCCCATATAATGCCCCATGCAGGATGTCACTTCTCCCCCCATATAATACCCCATGCAGAATGTCACTCCCCCCATATAATGCCCCATGCAGGATGTCACCCCCCATATAATGCCCCATGCAGGATGTCACCCCCCATATAATGCCCCATGCAGAATGTCACCTCTCACCCCATATAAAGCCCTATGCTGGATGTCACTTCCCCCCCCCCATATAATGACCCATGCAGGATGTCACTTCTCCCCCTCATATAATACCCCATGCAGGATGTCACCCCCCTATATAATGCCCCATGCAGGATGTCCCCCCCATATAATGCCTCATGTAGGATGTCACCTCTCACCCCATATAATGCCCCATGCAGGATGTCACTCCCCCCATATAATGCCCCATGCAGGATGTCACTTCTCCCCCCCCATATAATACCCCACGCAGGATGTCCCTACCTCCCCCCCATACAATGCCCCATGCAGGATGTCACTTCTCCCCCCATATAATGCCCCATACCTCCATACATAAAAAAAAAAAATCAAATGCTCACCTCACTGCTCACCAGCTGTGGAGAGGTAAGTATTGTGCCGGCCGTGGTCCTGAGCAAGCATTGGGGGGGGGAGCAAGGCCCACTAGCTGGCGCTGGCACCACTCTCCTCTGCTCACCGGTCCCATACCGCGCCAGGGTGCCCGACAGCAAGTGGGCCCCTCGCCTACTCAGGGCCCCGGCACTTGCCTGGGTGTGCTGGGTGCTAGCGCCAGGTCTGCCCAGCGTCCGGTTTGTATCCTCCCAACATCATATCAGTGTAAATCATCTGGGACATAATATGGGGGGAGAAGTTTTTGCATCTGTAACTTTTTTCCTGCATCTTCAATAAATCAGTATTATTTCTTATTCTTTTATAGAGCGTGATGGATTCATTGGTTCCGGCGAGAAAGCCGCATATGACCGACTATGAAACTTCCAAACTCATCAGCAGTGGAAATTTTGGGTGAGATTTCTGTTGCCATAATCCACATTTCTCAGGGTTCCCTATGACAATGCTTCTGCCCCTGCACTCTGCCATTCAGTGTTATCATAGGGAAATTATGTGATCTGTAGCAAATCAAACTGTAAGGAAAGCGATTTAAATAATATAATTACATATAATATAATATATAATAATATAATATTATTACATTCGCCTGTGCTAGACCCTCATCTGTTCTTATGCTGCCTCCTCCACCTGAGCTTTTCTGCTCTCCACTCTGATCTTTGTTTTGATGGGGGGGGCTCCATTATGAAGCTGATCAGAGAAGTTGGCTACACATGGTCACATGAAGGGTGACACCATATTGACGTCAATGACATCTACACCCTCCACCATGACCATGTGGGCCCAATCACTGGCCTCAGCAGCAGAAGAGAGCCCTGGAGCACATTCATTTTGGACCAATTTTATTTGCACTAAATTGTATTTGGTCAGTTATAGCGAATCTGCCCAAAGAGAATTTCGATAGATTCTCGTATCTATAATGTGACCTGGGTGATGGCTCCGGCAGAAGTGGCATTGTGGAGACCTCCAATAGGTGATCTATGTAGTGCTATTTTATGTATTTCTAGATGTGCATTTATAGTGGCGGCCAGACTTTTAGTATTATACATATGCAAATTGTCTCTTCAGAGAGGAAGCAAACTAGAACTCCACCTATAGGAAGTAGCAATCCTAAAAGTCAATATCGACCCTTTAACAAGCCTTGTCACATGACTTAGGATAATAGCCAAAACCAAAATCTCAATTTGCAGGAACTGCGTTCTGGGGTACTGCCCCTCTTCAGTGCAAAGTGTGAGATATGGTTTGACTGGGTGAGAGGTGTCTGACCGGTATCCAAGGGGTTGACGTTTCTCCTTGCGGACATGAGGAGACTTTTAAGCCACAATGCTCCTCTGGGAAATAGGATTGCTACTTCCTATAGGTGGCACTAGGGTGCTAGTTCTCTTCCTCTCTGAAAAGAGACAATTTGCATATTTCCCAGAAGAGCATTGCAGCTTAAAAGTCTCCTCACCTTGACATGCTTAACATGGCTTTTTCCGCAAGGAGAAACGTTACCGCTTGGATCCCGGTCAGATGCCTCTCACCCAGCCAAACCATATCTCACACTTTGCACTGATGAGTGCTTGTACCCCAAAACATAGTGTCCGAAAATTGAGTTTTTGGTTATGGCTATTGACGCGCCCCCTGGGACATATTCCTTTTTGAGGGGAATACCCGGCACCGGATCAGATGGGGGGTTGTAGTCTCCGAGCGGCTGTGACCCGGCCCGTGCCCAGGGCGTCAAACTCAGTGTTATGTGGCAGTCCTACAGATGTTATTAAGAGTTCTTTTGTGTCGACTACGCCACCCGTTGTGATGCGGTCACTGTGGCCGCCGCTGCAGCAGGGTCCGCTGAGGCTGATGGTGGGTGCGCAGCTTGGTGGGATAACCCCCAACGGGAGGGGTATAGCCTCAGGGGGGACAGGTGCAGAGGATGGGGGTTGTGGTGGTGCAGTGCAGACGGCAATGAAGACAGAGTCGGGTTGTGCAGTTAAGGGTGTTTACTCACTGCTGATGTTCCGGTCACTCCAGCTTCAAGTGACCTCCCGAGCCGTGCTGCATCCACCAGGTCCTGGATCCAGCCAACCCCCAAGCGAGTCCGGAGCGTGACCCTGAGCTCTCCTTCTGTCCTTTCTCTGGCCGTCCCCACTAGTGATCCACCCAGGTCCAGCTCCCTCGGGCCTTCTGTTGGGAGACCCTTGGCCTTGGGTTCCCTGACCCTCCTTGTGGTATGCCTTCGTGGTGGATGTGGTGGGTGACCGTGGCAAACGCTGCCCACGGTCTCCGGTCTCTGGCTGGGGAGTGTTTTTGCCCCCACCAGTTTGGGTTCCGGTACCCTGTGCCGACTCTTCACCCGGGGATTTAATTTGGGTTCTTGGAGTCCTCTTTTCTGTTTCCCCCTCTGGGTCTCTCTTCTCCTCTCTCACTCTGGGTCTCTCTTCTCCTCTGCTCGCTGACTTGTTCTCTGCATCTGACCCTGATCTTAGTTGGTGCCCTCCTTTTATATCCCTCTATGTGTGAGCTCAGGTGACCAGCACCCAATGAGCTCCTATCACTACCCAGACTGCTCCCCCTATCTGCCCCTACACTACTTGGGATGTACCACCCCCCTCCCACTCCAGCCAGGAACAGACTCGGTCGTACCTGCACATTTCTAAGTGGGAGTACCGTCGGTCTGCTCCTCGGAAATGGGATGTATGTAGTGCATGCAGCCTACCGAGCTCAGTTCCACACTCCTTCCTTACCCGGGAGTGGAATATCACACCTCTGGGTTGAGGTGCAATACCCCTGTAGCAGCCGAATCCTCAGGGTGCTACATTCCCCCCTGGTAAATCACAGCACGTCCTCGGGCTGTAAGACATAACACCAAAAACATACAAAATTTTTCATAAACATATAAAATATATAAAACATTATATATATAAAACTTTCTCGTCGCCTCTGGCTCCTCCTCCGGTCACTGTGCAATGTGTGACCGGGTACAGTGCGACAGTCTTTCTGGAAAACTGGTTTTCCTGTAAAACCAGTAGGGGGCGCTTTAGGAAGCGCAACTATATACAGGGGAAGTTGGCCGCTCTCAGTCCTCGGCCAGGTAAAGGGAAGGGAATGGCTGCTCACAGTCCTCAGCCTGGTATGGATACGGAATAACGGGTAAACAGTTCACTCATGCTGGTCCCAACGGGGACTATATATATGTAGCAACAGTTTCTTTGGTGCCCGGTCGGGTAACTATTTACATCTACTGCTCTGCCGCACTCAACGGCGTCTTCCTCCTGCTCTTTGCTTGTAGCTGGTTGTAACTTCAGACCCATCCGGGTCCTCTTGCTCCTCCTCCTCGCACCGCAACTCCTCCTCCGTCAGGCGGTGTACGTGGAGGGCGTAAGGTCCTTTGGCACACTTGTGCCGGGTGAAGGTGACCTCGTCTCCGATGTAGAGGTCACGACCTTTGTGACCCTCCGGCAGATGGGATTCAACGTCTCTGCGCGTTACAAAAACGTCACCGAAGGTGTTGCGGTCTCGGATGAAGCCCCACCCATGCTGCTGGTTGAACTTGATCACTGTCCCGATGGTGCGGGGACAATGCGCTGCACGGGGGTCCCTCCTGGTCCGGCTCTTCTGCTTGGCACTCCGTACTTGGGCCTGTTGCTCTCGGACCCGCCTCTCTCTCTGCTCCCTTGCGAACTCCGCGAGCTGCTGACGGCAGCACTCAGCGCGCTCTGCTGCAGCTGCCCGGGTTTCTCCGGTGAACCCCATTAGATCTTCTCCCGTGGGGTCCCACGCAAATTGGGCTTCTTCCAGAGGAGGCGAGACCCGTGCCACGGGCTTCGGAGCCGGAATCAGGGGCTCACACAAGGGCCCTAGTCTCTGCTGCCGTTCCAGCTCATGGAATTCTTCGGGCCAGATGAAGGGCCGCCCGTCCGGCCATGTGAGCTGGCTGAACAAGTCCTCTCCCAGACGCGGCACCCTTGGTTTTACGGGTGCGGGCGCGGTGGTGGTGGCGCCCGGGTTGCCCAGGCCTTGCGGCCAGGCCTGGGGCACCTGGAAGGTGAAGGGCACCGTTAGGACGGCGGCGCCCTGGGCTACCTGGCCTTGCGGCCAGGCCGGAGGCTCCGCGGAGGTAGGGGGCGCTGTTGGTGATGCGGCGCCCGGGGGTACTAGGCCTTGCGACCAGGCTGGTGGTATTTCCTGCTTTGTCACGCTCCGGGTCGAGGCGCGTGACGTCACAGGGGTCGCTGCGGCGGCTTCCGGTCGGGGCCTAGTCTGCGTCTGTGACACGGCGTTTTCGGGCACAGCAGGGGGACTTTCGGGCTCTGCGACGGGGAGTTGGGGCAGGCAAGCGGTGTCCTGATTTGGGGTATAGACGTCCCCTTTACCTGCCTCCATGCGTTCGGCTCCCTTCTCGGCGCCGTCTCCGGCCTTGGGTCCTCCCGCGCCGTCCTCAGAGGCGGTCTGTCTCATCTTGGCTGGCGTGCTCCGGGTCTTGGTTTGCTGGGCCATCTCTCGGCTCCACTCCGCCAATGTCTCTCGCTGTACCCGGGCCATCCTCCGTGCGAGGCCCTCCAGGGCAGTCTGTGCACACTCCCGGTCTCGGGGGAGCTGTGCGAGGACCTCCACTAGGCCTAGTGGGGTCGTGGTTTCCAGCAGGCTCCTGACCAACGGGTCGGTGCTGCTCTGCTCTTCTTCCAGCAGGCTCCTGGCCAGCAGGCCGGTGCTGCTCTGCTCTCTCGCCATCTCCGGGTGAGCTCCTCTGCTACTCTTCTCCAGGCTTCCTGCCTCCGGGTGCGCTCGCTCCAGACTGCTCCAGGCGGCACCCATCTTCGTTCTTTTCTTTCGTCTCCTCCCACTTCGAGGGCGGTCCCGGGGCCACTGGGTGACTGTCAGCTCCAGGGGCGGTTCTTTCACGCTGACAGACACCTCTAGCATCACAGTCTCTGTTGGTGGGGGCGGTTTCCACTTTTGGCGCCATTTTCGGTCCTGGCCCACGATGGGAGGTGGCCTCTCGCCACCCTCTGGCACGCCCATAATGGCGTCCGCTCTTCCAAGGCGGGAAACCTTTGGAAATGGCGGGAATCGCTTCCCAGTGGCGGGAAACTCTGCAGATGGCGGGAAAAAGTTGTTAATGGCGGACACCCGGCGGGAAACGACCTGTGATGGGGTCCGATGGCGTGGACCCTCCGGAACCGGCGGGAGACTTCTTTCTGAGGTAAACTTGCACTTTTCTTCAGGCACGCAGTACCCGGGTGTTGCGGGCACGTAATCCTGCCGACTACGCCAAAGTTGACGCGCCCCCTGGGACATATTCCTTTTTGAGGGGAATACCCGGCACCGGATCAGATGGGGGGTTGTAGTCTCCGAGCGGCTGTGACCCGGCCCGTGCCCAGGGCGTCAAACTCAGTGTTATGTGGCAGTCCTACAGATGTTATTAAGAGTTCTTTTGTGTCGACTACGCCACCCGTTGTGATGCGGTCACTGTGGCCGCCGCTGCAGCAGGGTCCGCTGAGGCTGATGGTGGGTGCGCAGCTTGGTGGGATAACCCCCAACGGGAGGGGTATAGCCTCAGGGGGGACAGGTGCAGAGGATGGGGGTTGTGGTGGTGCAGTGCAGACGGCAATGAAGACAGAGTCGGGTTGTGCAGTTAAGGGTGTTTACTCACTGCTGATGTTCCGGTCACTCCAGCTTCAAGTGACCTCCCGAGCCGTGCTGCATCCACCAGGTCCTGGATCCAGCCAACCCCCAAGCGAGTCCGGAGCGTGACCCTGAGCTCTCCTTCTGTCCTTTCTCTGGCCGTCCCCACTAGTGATCCACCCAGGTCCAGCTCCCTCGGGCCTTCTGTTGGGAGACCCTTGGCCTTGGGTTCCCTGACCCTCCTTGTGGTATGCCTTCGTGGTGGATGTGGTGGGTGACCGTGGCAAACGCTGCCCACGGTCTCCGGTCTCTGGCTGGGGAGTGTTTTTGCCCCCACCAGTTTGGGTTCCGGTACCCTGTGCCGACTCTTCACCCGGGGATTTAATTTGGGTTCTTGGAGTCCTCTTTTCTGTTTCCCCCTCTGGGTCTCTCTTCTCCTCTCTCACTCTGGGTCTCTCTTCTCCTCTGCTCGCTGACTTGTTCTCTGCATCTGACCCTGATCTTAGTTGGTGCCCTCCTTTTATATCCCTCTATGTGTGAGCTCAGGTGACCAGCACCCAATGAGCTCCTATCACTACCCAGACTGCTCCCCCTATCTGCCCCTACACTACTTGGGATGTACCACCCCCCTCCCACTCCAGCCAGGAACAGACTCGGTCGTACCTGCACATTTCTAAGTGGGAGTACCGTCGGTCTGCTCCTCGGAAATGGGATGTATGTAGTGCATGCAGCCTACCGAGCTCAGTTCCACACTCCTTCCTTACCCGGGAGTGGAATATCACACCTCTGGGTTGAGGTGCAATACCCCTGTAGCAGCCGAATCCTCAGGGTGCTACACTATTATTCCATGTCATATGATAAGGCTCGTTAAAGGGTCGATATTGACTTTTAGGATTACTACTTCCTATAAGGGGCACTAGTGTTCTAGTTCTCTTCCTCTCTGAAGAGACAATTTGCATATTTCCCAGAGGATCATTGAGGCTTAAAAGTCTCCTCACCTTGACAAGCTTAACATTTCACTCTCCGCAAGGAGAAATGTTACCCCTTGGATACCAGTATTAAACATATAATGATTTCTATAGATGGATTATTAATAAGGATTTATTATAACCGATGGATTCTCCTTCTCTCCAGGGCCGTCTACTTAGTGCATCATAAAGACTCACACCAGACCTTTGCTATGAAGAAAATGGCTAAGCGGAACCTAAATACTGCACAGAGATTGGAATGGGCCTTTCTGGAGAGGGACATCTTAACATTTGCTGATTGTCCCTTTGTGGTCTCCATGCTCTGCTCCTTTCCAACTAGATCTCACCTGTGTATGGTCATGGAGTATGTAGGAGGTAAGACACATCTATTGTATTATATTCAGTCCATGTCTGCTTTCATCTTATCACTGCTCATATCATTAGGACATTGTTGGTTACATCCCCACAGAGCATTTACTATAGGTTATCTATTACCAAGATGCTCGTAAATTCATTGATCTTGGTGCAGGGGCGCTATGGGGCTCATCAGTCGGAGGGGGTCTGTCGACGCTCGGCAGTGGGCAGCATCCCTCCACCTGTCATCACAATTTCAGCGGTATTTGCTTCTTCAAGGAGGTGGGGTTGGTGGGGGCAAAAATACTGAGTAGGTGGCTAGTAGGGGCCAAAATACTGAAAGGGGGCCGTATGACTAGATATGGGGGGACTGTGAATGATGAGTGGAGGTCATCATATTAAGTGGGGTGCTGTGGGGGTCCTCACTCTATATGGAGGCCCCCATTCTGTGTGGGGACATCATACTGAGTGGGGAGTTATGCGGACCATTATATTGTGTGAGGGACTGTGGGAACCATTATCATGAGTGGGAGGGTTGCTGTGGGTGCCATCACACCGAGTAGGGGGTTGTGGCTGGCCTCCTTCTAAGTGGTGGCCTCCTTAGGAGGATTCACTGTGGGGATACCATACTCATTGAGTGTGGGTGTGGGCATTTTTGGGAGCATCATACTCTAAAATGGCCATAAAAGTTGTATTGCTGGTGAGAACACCAAGCTGCTTCAACAGGGATATAAATATATTTCTTTTTTATTTTTTAGGGTTGGGGGCAATTACAACTTTTGATATGGGGTCTTGTGATTTCTATGTACGCCACTATCTGTGTGATCTCCCCAGGATGTTTCCGCTCACTGCTCATTATACATCATGGTTATCTGCTCGTGGTATATCATGGTTATCTTCTGTATAAACCCCTCACCGGTCATATTTCCTTTCTTCTATAGGTGGAGACTGTGGGACCCTTCTAAGCACCCGGGGTCCTTTCTCTGTCCCCATGGCCCGCTTGTACTTTGCAGAGGCGGTACTTGCCGTGGAATACCTGCATAGTTACGGTGTGGTGCACAGAGACCTGAAGCCGGAAAAGTAAGTGCCCCCGAAGTATAATAAAGTGGGGAAAGTTGTCATTTATTATCATTCAGTCTGTGAGGCTAAAACCATCTTCTCTTTTGCAGCCTCCTGATTACATCTACTGGACATATTAAAGTTACCGATTTTGGGATTTCAAAACTTGGTCTAATGATACCGAAAACCAACACCTACAAGGAATTAGCAGTGGACATCTCCAGAGAGTTCCAGGACCGTGAGGTCAGCATCACCTACAAGAACTTAGCTTGTTATTTGCAAATCTCATCACACTATTGTCTCTTCTCTACGTTCTTCCTTTCTAGAGAACTTTTCCACTAATATTTTATCTTCTGCATTGTGTTTTAACGATGATATCTTGTCATAATAATTGTTTCATCGATTCTCATCTCTATGTTCTGTTGGTTTCCAGTTCTGTGGCACCCCATGTTACATAGCCCCAGAGATCATCCTGAAAGAAGGCTATGGAAGACCTGTTGACTGGTGGTCATTGGGGATCATCCTGTATAAATTCCTGCTGGGATGTGTACCATTTGATTCTGATTCCCTCACTGAGCTTTATAAAAGGGTTGTCATTGGTGAGTAGAATAATCCGATCATTGCGTTGATTGGTTACATTTGTTTAGTTATTTCCTTTGCTCTAAGTTACAGTCCAGTAAAGAGGTTTTATTTTCTGTAATTTTCTATGTAACAGGAGAACTAATTTGGAATTGTGATCGCGCTCCACCCCTGGATGCTCAGAATCTCATCACTGAGCTGCTCAGAAGAAATCCTGTGCGTAGACTTGGGACAGGTAACAGATATACTAGTATTAATATTCCCTTATTAGACCAAGGACATATCGCTCATGTCCATGAAGATCAGCATTTCTCTATCAGCTCATCTACTGTATTTCTAGTTCTCCACACTAAGACTTCCAGTTTATTTCCTTCATGTCGGCTCAGTTTTGTCATTAGTTCAGATTACGATAAACTGTTCAGATATGGAGCCATCCCTGACTATGTCCGCATCACTTTTGTTTTTCTTTTTCTAGGAGGAGCATTTGAGATCAAGGTTCATCCATTCCTGAGTGACTTGGACTTTGACAACATTCTGAGCCAGGAGCTGGAGTATGTTCCTCAGCTTGTTTCAGATGCAGACACCAGCTTATTTATCAGTAAGTAGAAGGAGACGTCATCTAGACTAAGCGACTGTTTGTCTCATCTTCCCTAATATGTGATCATCTGTTCCCATTAATATTAGTGATAAATAGTGACTGTGTTATACTGACAACCTCTAATAATACTTCATTACCTATTTCTTGTAGATCATTCTGATATAAACAAACATCTGGTCTCAAAGGATGAGGAAGGCACAAGTGAGAATAATGAGAGCCTTGACTTCCAAAATTTTACGTCATCTTCTGAAAAGCTTTGTAAAGTAAGTATGTGATTAATAAATCCAAAATATGTAAAAAAAAAAGAAAAAAAACTCTAAAAGTACATAAAAAAATATTTTATATCTTATTTTTATCCGTATTTAGCTCTGTACCATCGCTACCAGGATGGTGAACAATGAGGATCCCAATGCCCCTCCAGAGTATACACAAGAAACCAACACAAACATCTCAGAAATGTGAGTAGATTAGAAAGGGTCATTACTTCATTACTGGGAGTTCCAGGCTGATCTATGTACACAACACCAAATATAGGACATAAATAACAGAATATCAAATGCAGCATTCACCGTTTCATGGTTAACGGTCATTGTACTTTTGGCTTCAGAAAATGCAGAAGATAACAGCCCATAATTGTGGCATGTCATGCATTTTTAGCACTGCCTACTCTGTAGGAGAGCTGTAGTATTACTTGCCAGACATTCTTGGTAGTTGTGTTCTGATCCATGGAAGGTAGTTTGGAGCAGAAAACCTTCCCCACTATGACAGTCATATGTCCTATTAGGCCTTATAGTCAGTGTTCTTATAGTGAGACAACCCATTTTATACTGTGTTTACTTACGATTTACATGTTTTTCTTCTTCAAACAGGCAGAAAGAATCTGTTCCTGTATGTAATACAGACTATGCTGTTACCATCTTGCCACCCTCGTCTCCATTGCTAGGTATGTACATGTCTACAGCACCAACAATGTGAATGTTGACTTCAAGGCTCAAATATTTCCACATGGTTTTTCTGGTCTACTATGTTATCCATGTTTCATGGATCTCAGCTATGTTGACCATGGGTTCGTACTGTATCCCTATTTCCTTAATTTTGTACAGGAGTTTTTTTTCATGTATTCTGTATATTACGTTGCATCATCTATTAACCTAGTGAGATATAGCGACTGTGTTATACTGACACCCTCTAACAATCCTTCCTTACCTATGTCTTGTAGATCACTCTGATGAAAACAACCATCTGATCTCAGAGGATAAGGAGGGCACAAGTGAGGACGATGAGAACTTTATCTTCCGAATATTTGCATCATCATCTTCTGAGAGGCTTTCTAAAGTAAGTATGTGATCGATAAATCCAAAATATGTACAAAAAAGGATCTATAAAATTAAAAAGTATATATATTTAATAACTTATTGTTATCCACATTTAGCACTCTACCACCACTAACGGGATGGTGAACAACGAGGATCCCAAGGCCCCTCCAGAGTGTACACCAGAATCGAACACAAACATCTCAGAAATGTGAGTAGATTATGGGGTCATTACTGGGAGCTCCAGGCTGATATATGTGCACAACATCAAATATAGGACATAAATACCATAATATCAAATGCAGCATCCACCGCCCCATGGTTATGGGTCATTGTGCTTTCAGCTTTCGGAATTGTTGGATATAACAGCCCATAATTGTGGCCGGTCATGCACTTTTAGTGCTGCCCTCACTGTAGGAGAGATGTAGTATGAAATGCCGGCCATTCTTGGTAGTTGTTTTCCTCTCAGCTATCTATAAAAGGTAGTCTTGAGCAGAAGACCTTCCCCACTATGACAGTCATATGTCCTACTAGTCCTTATAGTCGGTGTTCTTCTAGTGAGACAACCCCTTTTATATGGAGTTTACTTGAGATTTACATGTTTTTCTTCTTCAAACAGGCAGAAAGTATCTGTTCCTGTATGTAATACAGACGATGCTGTTACCATCTTGCCACCCTCGTCCCCATTGCCAGGTATGTACATGTCTACAGCACCAGCAATGTGAATGTTGACTTCAAGGCTCAAATATTCCCACATGGTTTTATACAATACTATAGGTCTCTTATGTTATCCATATTATGACAAAGCAGATCCTATAAGAAGATATTGTTATTGATTTTTTTTTTTAATTTTTCATCAGAATTTCCATCTCATGAAGAAAGAAAATCGGCAATAAATCTGAGTATGGAGCAACAAAACTCAGAAAATGGAAAAAATGGGAAAAAGAGACGAGGTAAGTGTGAGAATCAACTCCATGTTGTGTGATGTCAGTGAGAATAATTCATGTGGAGTAGATGTCATCTGTCAGTGATGGGATTGTCACATGTATGATTGCTGACAATGACCCCTGACCTCTGTATGATAATATTCCTCTGCCGTCCGGCCACAGTGACTGCACAGCATTATCATGTAATATGGAGTCCCATCACTTACATTATATTTATTTCTCTTCTCATAGGTTCCATCTTCCGCCGGATCTTATCATCCTGCCGGCGTGGATTATCCAGGGCTGCTCGCGCATTTGCATGCTGTCACTGTTGCCCTAAAACCATCTAAAAGACGGGACACCTAAGCATCTAGCGCCCTGAAGTCCAGCAGATCCATCATCACTGCTGGAGCTGTATAGAAGGACCTTCACCATCTACCTGTGGCCTTCTGACTGGTCAACCTGGACAAGTTTCAGTAACGCCTCTGTCATCGGGCTCCGCGGTATTCATACTGCTCGTCTAACTTGTCATTTACTGATCACCTGGTATCTGACCTCGGCTATCTTCCTGACTTTGATTTAGTCTTTTGATAATGTTCACGATTTTATTCATCCCATTATTAATTAAAAAAAAGTAAAATCTGTTACTGTTGCTCTGATTCCTTTTTGTCTTGAATTCACAAATACTTGTAACTCACTAATTGCTCTTCTTCTCACTAAATGTATTTCTCATTATCCTTAATGCAGCAGTCAGTCTCATATTTCTGTCCAGCAGTTACACTGGTGCCTCCACCCTGTACCAGTCATTACACTCATCCACAAACCTCTGCACCCTGCTGCACAGTCCTGCATCTCTACCATATCTACACTCCAATGAGCTAAGATTAACATCCTCCATAATCAGGACCTCCCACTCTCATGTCCAAGACATTTTCTCTGCTGCACCAGCTCTCAGGAGTGCACTACTGCAGGCAATCATGTTCATTCCCACTATCAGAGATTTTAAGTGTGCAGTAGAAACAGATTATTTGTGGCAGGACTATCAAATCACCTCACTATTCTAAGTTTTTCCTACAGCACTCAGTAGCACTTAATATTTGTACATATACAGATAATGGTTGGTGACTGGTTCATGCAGCCTTAATTCCACAAAGATAGAAATAAAAGGTCAACATGTTTCATACATCCAAACCATCCTTAATCATGGCAGAAAAACATAATTTTAAGTTCCCACTATGAATATTTGGTGAGATATCACAGCTGTGTATTTTCACAGCACAAAGAACGCATCTTACAGATCAGCAAATCACAGTGTGCTGACGCTTAATGTTGTAGTTTTGAACAACACCATTCATTTTATCATATAATGTGTTGAAAAATGAGAAAAAATGCCAGGTTTGGGCTCCTTCATTTTACAGTGTGTATTGTGTTGTAAAAACAAACTGGCAAAATGATTCAGAGTCAGTAGTACGATTACTGTGATACCAAACTTATAAGGTTTATATATATATATATATATATATATATATATATACAGTGTTTAGCATAAATCAGTACACCCAAATAGATTTGTCAGCAAACCTGTAGTTTCCTTTCAGAATCATCATTTTATATGGGATACCATACTACAAAATACTCTCGCAAATTTGAGCCATTGAATGCAAACAAGATTTGGTATTTTGCAGACCCCAAAAAAGTAATTTTCTTAACAAACTCATTCAAGATCATGTTTCAAAAATGAGAACATCCCAGTAACAGTCTTAAGAGAAAAGCTAAGTTTAGACAACAAAATTCGAATTAACAAGAACTGAACCACAAGTAAGTGTAATTATTCATTAAACAGATGTCCAGCAGACAGGTGTCTGTAAAAGGAAGTTACTTAATAAAGAAAACTCCTTCCCATTTCATGCTATCAGCAATGGCACCACATAGAAGGGAAATGTCACAAAACCTGAGAAAGAAAATAATTTCTTTGCAATAAATGTGAAGTCTACAAGAAGATCAGCAAAACTTTACTTATCAGTCAGAATACTGTAGCAAAAGTGATGCAAAACTATAACAAAGATGGAACTGCAACCATCTTACAGAGACGTCCAGGCCGACTATGGAAGTTAACACCTAAACAAAAGCGTCCTCTGATGAGAAGGGTAAGTGGCACCACATAGAAGAGAAATGTCACAAGACATTTCTGAGAAAGAAAATAATTTCTTTACAAAAAATGTGAAGTCTACAAGAAGATCAGCAAAGCTTTTCTTATCAGTCAGATGGAAGCTAACATCTAAACAAAAGCATCTTCTGATGAGAAGAAAATCGACAGGCAAATTCATTGCTATTAGCTGAAGAAGTAGAAAGCCAAACTAGGGTGAGTGTTTTCCATAACACGACACGGTGTACACTGCAAATGAATGGCATTCATGAGTGTCCTCCACAAAGGAAGCCTCTCTCCCTTAAAGCCCATGAACAATAAAAGTCCGTCTACAATTTGCCAGGGTCCATGCTTAAAACTATGAGGACTACCGGGACTGTATACTGTGTATGTGCATCTTATGTGTATGTCTGTATTTTATGTTTGTGTGCACTATGTATATGCATACGTTAAAATGTGTATAGAGTATTAGCATGTGCAAATTTTATATGTGTGCCTAATATAAATATACATGGAAATGTATATGTAGGTGGTGCCTGATGGAGGGTGGGGGGCCCAGATCAGAAGTCCTGATTAAGGGCCCTTCACTGTCATTGTCTGCCCCTTATATAAACAGTAAAATCCTCTTTAATAACTGGACTTCCATTGGGGTGGACTTCTCATAGATGGCCAGTATGCATACTATATTATGAATCTGGGCATCTCTCACAGAAAATCTGATCTGGATATGAGGGTGGTCTTCTATAAGCGGTGATGTTTTGGAGAGATTTAGGGAAAAGTCCCAATGCTTATCCATCGATCTGGTAATTTGAGTAAAATATTTGTGTTGATAACTGATCACAAAGTCACAAAATATGTAAGATTTGGCATAACCTGGTTCATTTTTTAAAAAGTTATGCTCAATTTTTTTAGCACCAAGTTTTGTTGCTTTTTTGTAGACTTACACTAACTTAGTATATTGTGTGAGAATTAAATGAATTATGAATTAGTTGGCGCATTTTACCACACTCTGGGGGTCCCTGACAGTCCTTCTTTACCGGCCCTGTAGTGATGCCAATGTAAACTTCCAAGTGACCGCGCAAATTGATTCATAAAAATGAAAAAGTGTTTTTTTTTTTCACTTTTTCATTTTTACGAATCAATTTGTGAAGCACCTGGGGATTCCAAGTGCTCACTATGCATCTAGATAGGTGCCTTCGGGGGTCTAGTTTCCAAAATGGGGTCACTTGTGGGGGAGCTCCAATGTTTGGGCACACAGGGGCTCTCCAAACGCAACATGGCGTCCGCTAACAATTTGAGCCGATTTTCCATTCAATTTGTTAGCGGACACCATGTCGCGTTTGGAGAGCCCGTGATGTGCCTAAACAGTGGAGCTCCCCCACAAGTGTCCCCATTTTGGAAACTATACCCCTCAAGGATTTTATTAAGGTGTATAGTGAACATTTTGAACCCAGAGGTACGGCACAGAATTTGTTTACATTAGGTCATCATATTGAATAAGTTGTCATTATTCTTGAGCGCAAGTGCTCGCTACTTGAGTTTGCATCGGGTACTCAGGTATGCACCATGTACAGCGTGTGCTCGAGTGACATGCTCGAGTCCCTGCTCCGCATGTTTCACGGTTATTAGACACCCCAAAAAAAACATGTGGGGATCGCTCGTGCATGGCAGGCAATCCCCGTAAAGTTTTTTGGCCGCGAAGCATATGGGGCAGAGACTCGAGCATGTCACTCAAATACCCACGATACTCAATGCATACCAGAGCACCCGATGCAAACTCAAGTAGCGAGCACTTGCTCTCAACACTAGTCGCCATATCGTCATCTTTTTTTCTTACTTTTGAAAAAAATCCCAACCCCAGCCCTAACCCTAGCACAACCCTAGCCCCAGCACAACCCTAGCCCCAGCACAACCCTAGCCCCAGCACAACCCTAGCCCCAAACCCAGCCCTAACCCTAGCCCAATCCTAACCCAAGAGTTTATTTTTGACGCCGTTCCTTGTGCGGTATAAGTGATTAGACGACTTTATTCTTCGGGTCGGTGTGATTACAGCAATGCCAGAATCATATGGGGTTTTTATGACTGACAGCTGTCACACACTAAAAGACGCATTTTTTTTTAAATCTAGTTTTTGCATCGCCATATTTTGAGAGCTATAATTTTTCCAGATTTTGGCAGACAGTCATGTGACGGCTCGTTTTTTGCGGGATGACTTGACGTTGTTATTGGTGCCATTTTCAGGCACGTGACATTTTTTGATCGCTTTCTATTCCGATTTTTGGGAGGCAGAATAAACAAAAACCAACAATTCAGGAATTGTTTTTTTTTTTTTTTTTTATTCTGTTCCGCGTGTGGTAAAATTGATGAGGTAGCTTTATTCTTCGGGTCAGTACGTTTACAGCGGTACCACATTTGTATCATTTTTCTATGTTTTGGCGCTTATACACAATAAAAGCTATTTTATAGAAAAAAATATTTTTTAGTATCGCTTTATTCTGAGAGCTATAACTTTTTTATTTTTCGGCTGATGGAGCTGTATGGTGGCTTGTTTTTTGCGGGACGAGATGATGTTTTCAGCGGTATCATTTTTATTTATATGCGTCTTTTTGATCGCGTGTTATTCCACTTTTTGTTTGGCGGTATGGTGATAAAGCATTGCTTTTTGCTTCGTTTTTTTTTTTTTTTTTTTACCGTGTTCACTGAAGGGGTTAACTAGTGGGACAGTTTTATAGGTCAGGTTTTTCCGGACGCGGCGATACCAAATATTTTTTTTATAATAATATTTATTGATGGGTACATTATATTTTTATTTTTGGTGTATTATTTTTTTTATTTTTTTATAATATTTTTGCACATTTTTTTTTTTTTTTTCCACTTTCACACAGTTTATACACTTTATTACTTTGTCCCACTCTGGGACTTTCACTTTTTTTTTTTCTGATCGCCTGCATGGCACAGGAATGGAGCACCATCCCTATGCCATGAAGGCTGTCAGAAATGCACAGTGTGAAGATTGCTTGGAGATGCACTGCGCATGTCCAAGCAATCTTCCTGCTCTCTGGTGACCCGGATGTTGTCATGACGACATCGGGTCGTCATGGCAACACCCGGGAAGCCTTTGCAGACTGCGCTGGAAGCCGGAAGAGGAGGTGAGTATCGCCGATCACCTCCCCTTGCCCCCGCAATGCCGCGATCGACTTCGATCGCAGCATCGCGGGGGTTAATGTGCTGGGAGCGGTGCAGGACCGCTCCCTGCACATAGTACCGGGTGTCAGCTGTGACAATCAGCTGACACCCGGCGGCGATCGCGCCCGCACAGCCTATGTGCGCGCGCGATCGCGATGACGTACTAATACGAGTCTGGCTCTTAAGTCCCAGGGCACAGACGCGTATTAGTACGTCAGATGTTATTAAGGGGTTAAAGCCCAAGACGTACTGATACGTATCTGCGCCCTGGGACTTAAGAGCCTGATATGTATTAGTACATCTTTGCGATCGCGCCCGCACACAGGCTGTGCGGGCGTGATCGCCGCCGGGTGTCAACTGATTGTCACAGCTGACACCCGGTGCTATGTGCTGGGAGAGGTCCCGCACATTAACCCCCGCAATGCTGCGATCGAAGTCGTTCGCAGCATTGCGGGGGCAAGGGGAGGTGATCGGGATAGTCACCTCTCCTGCCGGTTTCCAGCAATGTGTGCCGCGGCTTCCCGGATGTTGCCATGATGACCCGATTCACTGAGGGGTGCAGTTTTAAAAATGGTGTCACTTTTGGGTATTTTCAGTCATAAAGACCCCTCAAAGTGACTTCAAATGTGATGCGGTCCCTAATAAAATGGTTTTGTAAATTTTGTTGGAAAAATGAGAAATCGCTGGTCAATTTTAACCCTTATAGCTCCCTAATAAAAATAAATTTGGGTTCCAAAATTGTGCTGATGTAAAGTAGACATATGGGAAATGTTATTTATTAACTTTTTTTGTGTGACATATCTCTCCGATTTAAGGGCATAAAAATTCAAATTTTGAAAATTGCAAAATTTTCAACATTTTCGCCAAATATCTGTTTTTTCACAAATAAACACAAGTGATATCGAAGAAATTCTACCACAATCATAAAGTACAATATGTCATGAAAAAATATTCTCAGAACCAGGGGGATCCGTTGAAGCGTTCCAGAGTAATTACCTCATAAAGTGACAGTGGTCAGAATTGTAAAAATTGGCCTTCTCATTAACGTGCAAACCACTTTGGGTTGTAAAGGGGTTAAGGACTCTACTTGCATATACAGTCATGGCGGAAAGTGCTGGCACCCTTGAAATTGTTTCAGAAAATTACACATGTTTTATTACACGCATGTTTATTTCCTTTGTGTTTATTGGAACAACACAAAAAAACTGAGAAAAAAAAGGCAAATTGGACATAATTTCACACAAAACTCCAAAAATGGGCCGGAATACATATATATATTTTTGATGGGACAACACTGAAGATGCGACACTTTGATACAATGTACAGTAGTCAGTGTACAGCTTGTTTAACTGTAAATTTGGTGTGCCTGCAAAATAACTCAACACACAGCCATTAATGTCTAAACCGCTGGCAACAAAAGTGAGTACACCCCTAAGTGTGTTCTCAGCTGATGTTATTTGTGGGTTTTTCTTTGCATCCCAAACAATTTTCTTGGCAGTTGTGGCTGAAATTTTTGTTGGTCTACCTGACTGTGGTTTGGTTTTTACAGAGCATCTGATTTTCCATTTGTTAATCACAGTTTGAACACTGCAGACTGGCATTATCAATTCCTGGGATATCTTTTTGTATCCCTTTCCTGTGTTATACTCTTTTTGCCTCCCTTTCCTGTGTTATACAGTTCAACTACCTTTTCCCGTAGATCCGTTGATAATTCTTTTGCTTTCCCCATCTCAAAATCCAGAAAAGTCAGTGGCTGGATCCCAGAAACTCACTCAGCTTTATGCACACACACTGATTACAAGCAAACAGGTCATAGGTGAGGATGTTACCTTTAGTAGCCATTCAAACCCATTTGTGTCAAATTCTGTGCATGTTATCAGGCCAAAATCACCAGGGTATGTGAACTTTTTGATCAGGATTATTTGGATGTTTTTGGTTGTCATTAGTGATGAGCGAGCACTAAAATGCTCGAGTACTCGTTGCTCGGGTCGAGCAAATTGAAATACTCGGGTGCTCAACCCGAGCAATGAGCCCAATATAAGTCTAGGGGAAACTTGAGCATTTTTCAGGTGGCTCCCCACGGCGGTCTGCAGAGGGCCTAAAAATTACCCAAATCGATGGGAACTGTGCTCAAATGACATGGGAACAACATGGGGAAGACCCCTGGAAGCATCTCTGACTCCCAGAACACTGCTGTCAACAACGTCGTCAGAGTATTACGCCACTTTTACGGCGTAAGGAACATCCTTTCCAGGGTGATGACTTGTATATAAGGCAAAATAAATAAACAAAAACAAAAATACTCCTACACACGTAGCATTTTTGACACGTTTTTGCACTTTTGCATTGCTTTCAACCAAGACAAATGCATTCACCAGGAAATGTCATTTTAACATTTTACAACCTTATCTGGCCATGTGGTGTGTGACACATCATCAGACACATGCATACAGTGCTGAAAAGACATGGGAGCAGCAAGGGGAAGACCTCTGGAAACATCTCTGACTCCCAGGTCACTGCCTAAATGTGTGCCCATCATAAGTGATCCTTGGCACATGCGAAGATGCCTCCCGCCATGCACCTGTCGTTGCAGACTTGAAACAATCACCGTCCACGTCCTTGTCCCACTGCAGTGTTCAGTTGTCCCTACCCCATTCCTTGGAATGCAAGCACAAGAATGCCGGCAGCCACCCACCCACAGGCTGCAATACTATACTGCCAAATTTCTGACAGCTGCTTGCACTTGAAATGTGGCCTTTTAGGCTCGTGGAGGCGGAAGCTTTTCATAACCTCATGCCGGCGGCGGCCGGGTGTCCATACTCGGTCCCCAGCCGCCACTATATTTCCCGGTATCGCCTCCGCCTTCCACAATCACGGGTCCCATAACATTACCCGTGCCCGCCCCAGTGCACTTACTGGGAAGGACCGCCTAACCACAAACACGTGGACAGGTGAATGTGGCCAGGGACGGTACGGAGCCAGTCCACAACTTTTTTTGCTAAGAGTTGTATTTAGCTCGGTGAAAGGACTGGCATAGAGGGAAACCGTATCTACCCTGCGTGTCATTTCTCCCAGAAAATCCTGTAAATGAGCTTGTTGCAGAAGCAATGGCAGCCCATCCAACATCAACTTGCACTTGTCAATGGTGCTTTGACACACACACATCTTTCTTTGCGCATTTAATTTCTTGAATACAGAGTTGGAAAATGGCCTGATCCGTAATGCGTTTTGAGAAATAACATGCATAAGCATGGCCGATCCGCATTAAAAAAGCAGCCATAGAGTGTCCGGGAACCTTCCCCCACACTTTTCTTAGCCAGGGCTGCTTTTCGGCAGGGTTGGACGGGCCCACCAGAGAACCGGAGACTCCTCCGGCGGGCCCTGGCTTCTCCTTCAGGAGAGTTCATAGTGCCGAGGTGAGGCCATGATGATGATAGAGGCCATCATCTGCTTAGTTTTCTTTTACTTGGAATGCAATTGCAAGTATGCAGCCAGCCACCCACCCACCCACAGACCGCAACACTAAACTGACAGATTTCTGGGCAGCTCTTTGTACTTGAAATATGGCCTTTTAAGCTTGTGGAGGTGGAAGCTTTTCACAACCTCATGCAGGCGGCGGCCGGGTGTCCATACTCGGTCCCCAGCCGCCAGTAATTTTCCCGGTATCGCCTTCGCCTTCCACAAGCACGGGTCCCACAACAGTACCCATGCCCTACCCAGTGCACTTACTAAGAAGGACTGCCTAACCACAAACACGTGGACAGGTGAATGTGGCCAGGGACGGTACGGAGCCAGTCCACAACTTTTTTTGATAAGAGTTGTATTTAGCTCAGTGAAAGGACTGGCATAGAGGGAAACCGTATCTACCCTGCGTGTCATTTCTCCCAGGAAGTCCTCTAAAGCTGCTTGCACTTGAAATGTGGTCTGAACATTACTGCTGGTACTTTTCTGTGGGAATTTTCTTGCCTCCTACCAGCCTGGAATATTTCCAGCAAACTATGGTACAACACCATGGTATTAGCACTGCCCCCAGTACCAGTAGCGAAGCCATCCTCAATTTCCTTCTCTGGAATTTTATTTGGTAGACTGAGTGGCTGCCCAAATAAATTTTCTCACAAAGGAGCTGATGATAGAGTGGCAGTAGGTTCAAGTTTCTCCAGCTTGTTAGATATTAGAGGGTGAACGGCAGCACATTGGATCAGTGGTTAGCACTGAAGTCTTGCAGCACTGGGATCCTGGGTTCAAATCCCAGCAAGGACAACATCTGCAAGAAATTTGTATGTTCTCCCCATGTTTGCATGTGTTTCCTCCTCAGTAAAAATAGAGTGTCCTGGAATCTTCCCACACACTTTTCTTAGCCAGGACTGCTTCTCAGCAGGGTTGGACAGTCCCACCAGAGAATTCTCTGGTGTGCCTTGGCTTCTACCTCAGGAGAGTTCATGATAGCGCTAACTTTGCAGCTGCTATGGGGCTCTTGAGCGGGTGAGAAAGGTTAGCTCTCAGAAACAAATCCTCTGTTGGGCACAATGTTTTTCAATCTGAAACAGCTTCTTAGTGGGAGTTGTATTTCACCACAGCCATATTCTTTAGCTCTGTGAAAGGACTGGCATAGAGGGAAACCTTATCTACCCCGGTTGTCATTTCTCTGTCACCAGGTTCCGCCCATTGTAACACATGACCATGCCTGGCTGTATGTTCAGCGGTGAGAGCCACAGATCAAGCTGCTGTGTTACAGCTTTCAACAACTATGCAGCGCTGGGCGGTTTGTCAATTAAGCATTAAGCATGTTATCTTCAGCACAGCCTGTTGCTGTTTGGCCAAGGCAGTGCTGCAGTGCTGTCAGCTTGTGACTGATGTGGTCATTTCGGAGATGGAGGAGGAGGTACATAAGCTGAACAATGTGATTACATTGAGGTTAAATTGGTGATGCTGTTTTTTATACTAAAGAAAGATCCTATTGTTATGTTTTTTTATGTTATTTTTTATGAAAAATGCATTCACCGGGAAATGTCACTTTAACATTTTACAACCTCATCTGGCAATGTGGTGTCATCAGACACATCCTGTTTTATTTATGATGGAGGGACTCTGAAAGTCATAAAGCCTATTTTTATAGGGACATAAGACGGCCCTTACTATTCTTAAAAGGCCAGCAGTCGGCCCTAGCTATTGTTAGAGAGCCATCAGAGGGCTATGCTTTGTTGTTCCCATTATTAACAAGTGGGTTTCCTATACTGTTATTGCGCATCCAGTGACTGCAAGGGTTGTCAAAAATTTGGACGCAACCTAATACCCCTTTGAAGAGACATAGAGGAGGGTCTCAGTAAAAAAAATGTTCCCATTATAAAGGAGCGGGTCTTCTATAGTGGTAATGCCCATGCTGTGACTGCAAGGGTGGCCAAAATTTTTGAAAAAAAACACTAACAATTTAAAGACACAAAGAGCATGGCCACAGTAACAAGGTACGACATGTTCCCGTTAGAAAGGAGAGGGTCTGCTATACAGTTATAGGGTATGCAGTGAATCCAACGGCTGACAAATTTTAGGAAAAACCCCACTAAGAATTTAAGGACACACAGAGCAGGGCCACAGTAACAAGGTACGACATGTTCCCATTAGAAAGTAGAGGGTCTGCTATACAGTTATAGGGTATGCAGTGAATCCAACGGCTGACAAATTTTAATGAAAAACCTCAATAAGAATTTAAAGACACACAGAGCAGGGCCACAGTAACAAGGTACGACATGCTCCCATTAGAAAGGACAGGATCTGCTATACAGTTATAGGGTATGCAGTGAGTTCAACGGCTGACCAATTTTAGGAAAAAAACGACTAAGAATTTAAAGACACATAGAGCAGGGTCACAGTAACGACAAATTCCCATTAGAAATTCTAGGGTCGGCTATACTGTTATAGGGTATGCAGTGAGTCCAACGGCTGACAGATTTTAGGAAAATCCCCACTAAGAATTTAAAGACACACAGAGCAGGGCCACAGTAACAAGATATGACATGTTCCCATTAGAAAGGAGAGGGTCTGCTATACAGTTATAGGGTATGCAGTGAGTCCAACGGCTGACCAAGTTTAGGAAAAACCCACTAAGAATTTAAAGACACATAGACCAGGCCACAGTAATGACAAATTCCCATTAGAAAGGAGAGAGTCTCCCATAGTGTTGGACTATGCAGTGACTGCAAGGGCTGCCAAAAATTTGGAGGCACTTCAATGGCCCTTGGAAGAGACGTGGAGGAGCGCATCATAAATTTTTTTTACCATTAGAAAGGAGCGGGCCTCCTATACTTGTAATGCCATGCACTAAGTGTATGGGCTGACAAACATTTACTCCTGGGGGGTATACATGAACATACTGTATAAAAATTTTTTTTTTCGGGCATCATAAAAATGTAGCGCCCCGAGGGCTCGGCCGCTACAGGGGTATTGCACCTCTGCCAGAGGTGTGATATTCCACTCCCGGGTAAGGATGGAGCATGGACCAGGGTTCAGTTAGCTGCATACAGCACACTCACCCCATTTCCGAGGGACAGCTCAACGGTGCTCCCATTAGACAGAAATGCAGGCACGACAGACCATGTCCCTGGCTGGAGTGGGGAGGGGGTAGGAATACCCAGTGATGTAGGAGCAGATAGGGGTTGGTTCCTGAGCGTAGATAGGAGCCCATTGTTTGCTGGTCACCTGGGCTCATGTTCTAGAGGGCACCATCTTAGAACAGTGTTCAGTCAGAGAGAAGAAGTGACAGAGTGGGGGCCTTGGTTGTCGAACGAAGTGTGCCCTCTGCCTCCAGCGTTTTCAGATGGGAATTTTTTTAATAGTTCCGCAACAAGGGCCTTCTGGTACTGCCTCATTTTTGTACACCTGTCCGCCTCAGGAATAAGAGATATAAAGTTCTCCTTGTAGAGTGGGTCTAAAAGTGTCACCAACCAGTAATGACCTAAAATTTTGAGAATGCGAGGGTCATGGGAAAGGCAGCATAACATAAACTCAGCCATGCGTGCCAGACTACTAACAGGCAAGACTTCCGTGTCCTCACCAAGAGGATGACTGACCATGCTCTCCTCCTCCTCCTCTCTGTCCTCTGGCCATCCACGCTGAACAGACGGTATGACAGCTGTGCAGATAGCACCGTCTATAGTGCATGAAACTAGTTCCTGTCCTTCCTCCTCCTCCTCTTCCTCATTGTCACCCAATCCACGTTGGGATGAGATGAGGCTTGGCTGTGTGTAATCACCCTGTATGGTTAATTGCTCCATCTTATCGTGCTCCGCCTCGCCTCAGAGCCGCCACCAGGTTCCGGCCATTGTCACACACGACCATGCCTGGCTGTAGGTTCAGCGGTTTGAGCCACAGATCTACCTGCTCTTTCAGAGCTGTCCATAACTCTTCAGCATTGTGTGTTTTTTCACCTAAGCATATTAGCTTCAGCACAGCCTGTTGCCTCTTGGCCGAGGCAGTGCTGCAGTGCTTCCAGCTTGTGACTGATGCGGAGATGGAGGCTGAGGAGGAGGAGGAGGCTGAGGAGCATGAGGTGCAGGAGCTGTAGACCGTGGGGGCAACCCTGATTGACCTAGGGCCTGCAATCCTTGGCGTCGGGAGGACGTGTTCCGTCCCAAGGTCCGACTGGGTCCCGGTTTCCACTATTTTAACCCAGTGTGCTATCAGCGAGATGTACCGTCCCTGCCCACAAGCACTTGTCCACGTGTCCGTGGTTAGGTGGACTTTACCGGTAACTGCGTTGTTGAGGTCACGGCTAATGTTTTGGGACACGTGCTTGTGTAATGTGGGGACGGCACACTGGGAGAAATAGTGGCGGCTGGGGACAGAGTACCGAGGGACGGCCGCCACCATCAGGTTGCGGAATGCTTCTGTCTCCACAAGCCTAAAAGGCAACATTTCGAGCCAAGCAGTCGTGAATTGTGAGAATTTAGTAGTGTGGCCTGTGGGACGTTGGCTGCATATTTGCGCTTGCATTCCAAGGACTGGAGTATGAACAACTGAACGCTGCGCTGGGACAAGGACATGGACGTGCTTCCTGATGCTGCTACTTGAGAGTGTGCAATTACAGGTGCAGGGCAGGAGGTATCTTTGCATGCACTATGGACAGGGGATTGGCTTGCATGCACAACAGCAGAAGAAGCAATGGTGCCACCTGTAGACACTGTTCCTGGACCCTGGTGTTCGGCCCACAAACTCGAGTGCTTTGCTGCCATGTGCCTGATCATGCTGGTGGTGGTCAGGCTGGTCGTTTTGACACCCCTGCTGATGCTGGTCTGGCTCGTGATGCAAATGGCCTTTTTGGAGCTATCGGCAGAGTCTTTAAAAAACAACCAGACTCGGGAAGACCTAACAGTTGTAGTGGCAACTTCCTTCGTGTTGGTGTTACGGGAAACGGTAGCCTGCCTTCTGTCTGCGGCCACCACACTGCTTCTTCCTGCCTGTTGGGGTGCTCTGCCTCCCTCCCCCTGTGTGCTGCTGTCCTTGCTCTGCATGTCCTCCTGCCAGGTTGGGTCAGTTACTATATCATCCACCACCTCGTCTCCCACTTCTGCACCCTGGTACTATTCCTGACTTTCTGCCAATTGTGTCTCACATCGTCCACCTCTTGTCACAGTTTCCCACCGGCGCCTTCGTGTGACCGTGGCTGCTCAAATATTTGGGCATCGCTACACGTGATCTCCTCTTGCCCCGCTTCAAGTGGACCGGGCGAGAGGCCCGAATCCATAAATGGAAAAGTGAACAGCTCTTCAGATTGTCCAAGTGTGGGATAAGTTGTCTCTGGGTACTCGGCATGGTGGGAGGAAGGAGGATCAGGGTGAGGAATATGCGGTCCAGACTCACGGCTACTGAGACTTGACCGTGTGGAAGACAGGGTGGTGCTGGTGGTGGCTAAGTGACTGGAAGCATTATCCGCTATCCAACCAACAACCTTTTGACACTGATCTGGGTTCAATAGTGGTGTGCTGCAGTCCCCTAGAAATTGGGACAGGAAGGTCAGGCGAGAAGATGTGGGTGTTTGTTGTGGCACAATTTCGGCTTGCCCACGGCCTTGTCCTTGGCCTCTGCATGCACCATTACCATCACGTCCAGTTCCCCGTCCCTTGCCACGTGCCTTGCCCATTTTAAATGGAGGATAGTATCTTCCACGCTCACTACAAATGACTGAGTTAGAAGCGAAGTTATATGTGATCGGGGTGATGGAGAAAACAGAGTTTTAAAAACCTGGCCTGTAAGTAAGCAGTGTGAACAGCAAACTGCTGTGAATTGCTTCACTGACACACTGAAAAAATGGAGGCCAGAAATGGCAGTATTTTCTGACAACGTATATGTGATCCGTGTGACGGAGAAAACACAGTTTTAAATAGCTGGATTTCTAGCGCTCTAATATGGAAAGGACCTGGCTATATTCTGCAGTGCCAACAAGCAAATGGCGCAGAAAAACGGTGTTCTCTGGATTGCTTTATAAGCAAATAATGAGGATTAAGATCCAAAGAAAAGTATTCCTCGCCCCTGAGACCTGGGCCTTTGTATAGAAATATCTAACAGCAGCAGAAGGCAGAATTGGAATGGAACCTCTTGTGCTATATGCACTGCAGTCTGCTATATACCCTGCCTGCCTGCCTATATACACTGCCTGCCTGATATCTCTGCAGATGGATTAGTCCTCAAAAGGACTGTTTGTTGAGATGGATATGTGTAATATGCGGTTTTTCTCCCTACACTACCTAATACACAATCAAATCTCTTCCTAACGCAGCATCAGCTCTCCCTACACTGTCTGATCCGGAGTGACTGTGATGAGCATGGCGGCGCCAGGTCTGATATACACCTGATGACGCTGTGCGGCCAGCCAATCACTGTAATGCCCACAACCAACATGGCTATGGCATTACAGTGCATGGCAGGCAATCCCTGCATGTTCATTGGCTCTGTAAAGAGCGCCAAACATGCAGGGAGGGGACCCGACTTCCCGCCCGACCAACCCGGAAATACTCGGTGAGCGCAGAGCATCTCGAGCAGTGAGATACTCGGGCGAGCACCGAGCAGTAGCGAGCATGCTCGCTCATCACTAGTTGTCATTAAGATTTAAAAAGAGAAAACACAGAAATGTGACAGTAAATGGCTTCACCCAACCAATAACCATGAGTGGAGAAAAAGTGTTTTTGTTATCATTCATTTTCTCTGAAACAAGGCCAAGAAAGCAAAAATTCTGCCGGGGTATGTAAACTTTTGAGCAGAACTGTATATGCGCCAGCCCCAGTGTCTCCTATTCTATGTACTCCAGCCCCAGTGTCTCCTTTTCTATGTACTCCAGCCCCAGTGTCTCCTATTCTATGTACTCCAGCCCCAGTGTCTCCTATTCTATATACTCCAGCTTCTTCTGTGATGTATATGCTCTAGCCCCAATGTATCCTGTGATGAATATACGCCAGCCCCAGTGTCTCCTATTCTATATACTCCAGCCCCAGTGTCTCCTATTCTATATACTCCAGCCCCAGTGTCTCCTATTCTATATACTCCAGCTTCTTCTGTGATGTATATGCTCTAGCCCTAATGTATCCTGTGATGAATATACGCCAGCCCCAGTGTCTCCTATTCTATATACTCCAGCTCCAGTGTCTTCTGTGACGTAGCTAATGTAGCCCTAATGTCTCTTATGCAGAGGCGTCGCATGATAAAGCAGTGAGACACAAGCTCCCTGCCCTATCACTATCTCTTTCATATGCCACAGATCGCCATAGGCCTGCGGTTAACGAGATGTCAGCATACTCACGCAGGTGGCTCGGTGACATCATTGCATCGCTCTGCTCTGCAGTCCCGCCATGGAAGAGGAGACAGAGGCCGTGATGTAGGGAATCAGGATTAAGTGAGAATAAACGTTATTTTTTTAAATGATCGGGCAGTGGAGCCATCCTACTATATATCTGGAGTAGTGGGTCCATCATACTACATATGGAGTAGTGGGGCCATTATACTATATGTATGTGGGGCAGTGGGACCATCATAGTATATACAGGTGCATCTCACTAAATTAGAATATCTTCAAAAAGTTAATTTATTCCAGTTCTTCAATACTGTTTCAGTATGCTCCACAATCATGAGGAAGACTGCTGACTTGACAGATGTCCAGAAGGCAGTCATTGACACACTCCACAAGGTCCTAGAGTTCCAATTTTCATTTGGAAATCAAGGTCCCAGAGTCTGGAGGAAGAGTGGAGAGTCCACAATCCAAGCTGCTTGAGGTCTAGTGTGAAGGCTCCACAATCAGTGATGGTTTGGGGGGCCATGTCATCTGCTGGTGTAGGTCCACTGTGTTTTATCAAGACCAAAGTCAGCACAGCCGTCTACCAGGACATTTTACAGCACTTCATGCTTCCCTCTGCCCACAAGCTTTTTGGAGATGGAAATGTCATTCTCCAGCAGGACTTGGCCCCTGTCCACACGGCCAAAAGTACCAATACCTGGTTTACACACAACAGTATCACTGTGCTTGATTGGCAGCAAACTCGCCTGACCTTAACCCCATAGAGCAGGGGTCTCAAACTCGGCTGGGTATATGGACCGCAAATGGAAAAAATTTGAATTTGGGGGGCCGCATTTTTTGTTCAAT
Organism: Phyllobates terribilis; assembly: GCF_046119375.1. Classification (NCBI taxonomy): domain Eukaryota; kingdom Metazoa; phylum Chordata; class Amphibia; order Anura; family Dendrobatidae; genus Phyllobates; species Phyllobates terribilis. The sequence goes on from NW_027363421.1 coordinate 123,057, forward strand.
GTGACATTTTTAGTGATACCATTTTTTTTTGTATACACCTTTTGAACATTTTTGCCCTGTTTATTTTTTTATAGCTTGGGTCCTTATGGATGTGGCGATAATAAACGTGTACTTTTTTGTGTTTACTTTAGTTTACATATAAAACAGCATTTTTAGCGCCCAATATTTTTTCATGCTTTATTTTTATTTTTTTGATTTTTACAATTTTGTTTCCCCCAATTGGCCACATACAGTAAAATTGTCTTACAATTAGCATCATATAGTAATAATGGCAAACATCTTGTAGTAATGTCCCCATCTTGTACTAATGTGCCCCAACCAGGTCCCCATCCTGTGGCTATGTGCCCCATCCAGGTTCCCATCCTGTGGCTATGTGCCCCATCCAGATCCCCATCCTGTGGCAATGTTCCCGATCCAGGTCCCCATCTAGTGGCTCTGTGTCCCATCCAGGTCTCCATCTTGTGGCTATGTTCCCCATCCAGGTCCCCATCCTGTGGCTATGTTCCCCATCCAGGTCCCCATCTTGTGGCTATGTGTCCCATCCAGGTCCCCATCTTTTGGCTATGTGCCCCATCCAGGTCCCCATCTTGTGGCTATGTGCCACATCCAGGTCCCCATCTAGTGGCTATGTGCCCCATCCAGGTCCCCATCTTGTGGCTCTGTGTCCCATCCAGGTCTCCATCTTGTGGCTATGTGCCCCATCCAGGTCCCCATCCTGTGGCTATGTTCCCCATCCAGGTCTCCATCTTGTGGCTATGTGCCACATCCAGGTCCCCATCTAGTGGCTCTGTGCCCCATCCAGGTCCCCATCTTGTGGCTATGTGCCACATCCAGGTCCCCATCTAGTGGCTCTGTGCCCCATCCAGGTCCCCATCTTGTGGCTATGTGCCCCATCCAGGTCCCCATCTTGTGGCTATGTGCCACATCCAGGTCCCCATCTAGTGGCTCTGTGTCCCATCCAGGTCTCCATCTTGTGGCTATGTGCCCCATCCAGGTCCCCATCCTGTGGCTATGTTCCCCATCCAGGTCTCCATCTTGTGGCTATGTGCCCCATCCAGGTCCCCATCTTTTGGCTATGTGCCCCATCCAGGTCCCCATCTTGTGGCTATGTGCCACATCCAGGTCCCCATCTAGTGGCTCTGTGCCCCATCCAGGTCCACATCTTGAGGCTATGTGCCCCATCCAGGTCCCCATCTTGTGGCTATGTGCCCCATCCAGGTCCCCATCTTTTGGCTATGTGCCCCATCCAGGTCCCCTCTTGTGGCTATGTGCCCCCTGTGCTGTTCTTCACACACATAAAAAAAAAAGAAGATGATTCTCACCTGTCCTCCGTTCCCTCGGCGTCCTTCCTGCAGATGTGGCCGCAGGCACCACAGAGTCAGACCCCTTGACGATCCCGACCTGGTCCAGGAGGAGCCGCCGACAGCAGCGCTGCATTGCCGCACACAGACTGTCTCCCAGCACAGCATTTCCAATGCCAGCCGCCGGCCAATCAGAGGCCAGCAGCTGACATCAGCGTACGGCAATGACGTCATACTCACTGCGCCGACACGCAGATATCAGCTGCTGGCCTCTGATTGGTCAGCGGCTGTCATTGGAAATGCTGTGCTGGGAAACAGTCTCTGTGTGGCAATTCAGCGCTGCTGTCGGCGGCTCCTCCTGGACCTGGTCAGGATCATCAAGGGGTCTGTGCCTGCGGGCCGCATAAAGCAGCCTCAGGGGCCGCATGCGGCCCGCGGGCCGCGTGTTTGAGACCCCTGCCATAGAGAATCTATTATAGAGAATCTATGGGGTATTGTCAAGAGAAAGATGAGAGACACCAGACCCAACAATGCAGATGAGCTGAAAGACAGCATTTTGTATTGAAGAACTGAAATAAATTAACTTTTTGATGCTATTCTAATTTAGTGAGATGCACCTGTATATGGAGCAGTGGGACCATCA